>NC_142202.1:11415000-11671368 GCF_049639895.1 Pseudopodoces humilis
CAGTCTCCTCCCAAGGAGCAGGAACAGTGCTTTCCATGGGTTACATCACCTATGGCTCCTTGGAGATACACAGGTTGAGCTCTGCTTGCTCAGACTCGACTGCCAGCCATGCTTACAGCTGATGTTGTAGGTGTAGCACCTTGATGGCCATTTGTTTGCCCTGTGATGGCTAGGAATTAATTAGGAGATGGGCTCCAGGCTGCTGTGACAGCTGTCTGCGTGCGGCACTTCCCAGCAGTTTGATTAAATCTGTGACACTCCAGATGTGAGCGCCCTGTGCAATGGCACATGGTTTGCTCTTAAACTCCACTTAAACCGTGACTGCTCTTCTGGTTTTAATCAAAGGCAAATAAATGCCTTAAGACAGAAATCTGTGCAGAGGAATTAGTAGGGATGTCTCTGGGGCGTGCAGAGTGGGACATGGAAAGGGACCCCCCGTGCCAAATTAGGGCTGACAACGCTTGCAGTAAGCTGGGCTGGTGATGCTGCAGCCCTGAGCAGGTGGTGCATGGCCAGCTGTGGCTGCGCTCATCCTGCAAACCCTCTGCTTTACTCACATCCAGTCAAGCTGCAAACGAAACACTTCCCACAGCCTGACAGTTCAGAGAGCACAGGTTCCCTGATTCATTTAACCTGTTCACAGTGCCTGCCTCTTCAAATCCATCACCCCAAAATGGACGGTACTTGGCCACTACATATTCCTTACTGGCCAGGAGTGTACATGCAATCCACCACTGAGCCCTGCTGCAGCCTGAGGAAAGTCTCATTGCCTGCATTTCAAGGAGGAGGCTCATCTGTAACTTAGAGGCGGGGATTGAGCCTTGCAAAACACAGGCGTGACTGGCTGCAACACCCCCTTCCTTGCTGCCTTCTCCCCTAGCTATGGCCTGTTTCTCGGTTCCTTTTCACCCACTTGTCAGAGGCAAGGCTTTGGCAACAGCCATCACTTCCCCATGTTCCCAGCAGGTTGTGGAGGAGGCAGAAGAAAAGTCCTTTTTCTTCTGTCCATGCTCATTGAGGTTCCCACCCTTGCCAAATTGCCTGTGTTGCCATCAGCTGGCTGCTCACCCTGCTGCATTTCACTTCTGGGTCAGCCTGCACCTGCGCAAGGCCCACCATGGCCACCAGAAGGCTGGCTGAGCTTGCCCTACACAGCAGGTGCCCAAGGGCTGTGGTGCCAGCATCACTGGAGCAGGCTCCAACCTGCTCCTGTGCTGGTGTGCCAGGAGCTGATGCAGGTGTGGAGTGTGGAGATGGGGAGGAGTACTGGGCTGCGACTGCTGGTGCAGGCACAATGGATGGTAGGAGATGTGCTTTTGGAGATGGGTTCTCCATCCAGTCTGGGGCACAGGAGCCTCTTCCACCTTGAGCTGCCTGAAACTGTCAGATGGTCCATTATTATTGACCTGATTCATATCTAAACCAGGGAGGTGAAAGCTGTCTTATCCCATTACTAATCCCCTAAACCAGGCCCTTCAATACCTTCTCCTTGCTGCCCCTTCCTCATTGCTACAGCAGGTGGTTGCAGGCTGAGGGCACATCCTTCTGGGGCTTTCCCTGAGCTCCATGGTGAAGACAAGGACTCTAAAACCCACCAAAATCTGGCTCTGGAGTTATCATCAGCTGAGGGGGTACATGCCAAAATGCTGCATGTTTCTGCAATCCCCTAAGGACTTGCAAGGCTTCTTTTTGGGGTCTGAGTGGGACAGCTCCAGGCATCCATCCCATCATGTGTGCACTCCGTCCTATAGGCCATGGCAGGTGTCTGACATGGTGGTGGAGCAGCCATGGGGAGGAGGGAACAATTTGAGGACTGTCCCACCTCGCTGGGTCCCTAGTCCTTCGAAGTGCAGCAGGGATGGGAGTGCTCCAGCACCAACTGCAGGCAGCACTCACCCCCTGAGACATGGGACTGCACTGAGGCCAAGGTCCTGTGACCTCGGGCTGCTCTGGTAGAGCCCTATGGCTGCTGGGGCACCTTGAGGCTGCTGGGCCGGCTGGCACAGCCACCCTGCCCATGGAGAAGGGGGGCAAACCCCAGGGAAATTAGAGCAAGGGGCGATGTTTGATGTTCTGCTCTTTAAGCGATTAATAATCTTTCGGCGTCGGAGAATCAGCTGAAAATCTTCCTTAGAAAATAATGAGCAGAGAAACATTTACTGATTAGTCTAATCCCAGCTAATCCTATCTGATGAGCATATATCAAGATATCCTTTAACTGATTTATTGTCCAAAGGACTGGTGGAGATGGCCTTCTTCACCATGGCTGGGGGAGCTGGGGGTGGCAGCAGGAGTGTCCCCACACCCCATCCCACTGTCCTGTCCTGGGAACGGGTGTGTCCCCATCCCCCAGGGCACGGCCTCGGTCACCCTCGCCCTGGGCAGCAGCGCCATATCCAGGCCACCTTGCCAGCATGGGGAGATTTAATCGCTATTTCCATTACTGCATCTATCGGCTTTCTCTTGGGTTTGAGCTTTTATGTTTCATAAACTGATTAGGAGCAATTATACGTGCTTTATCCCCAAACTTTCCAAATGCCTAGGCCATATGCATATTTAAGGCTTCATCATCTCTCCCAACAGCTCAGCCTCAATGTAAACTGCTGAAATCAAGCTGATTCTGGGACAACATCAAAAATTAGGGTTTTAACCACTAATATCTGCTTGAACAGGAAATTTGTTGTGGGTGGTGGCCGGATTATGACTTCTAATTACTGTGGCAGATCCTCCCTGCCTAGCAGTGAAAGTCTCCTATTCCAGCAAAACTGCAGCAAAACCACTCTGGAGATGCAAAGATGCCCAAGGGGATCCCGGGGTGCTCTGTGCCTGGGCAGGGGGCAGCCCTGCGTGGAGATGCCCCAAGCATCTCCTCATCCTGAACACACAAGTGCCCTGAATCGGCGGCTTGGGAAGTCTGACCACACTCCCACACCTCCCATTCCCCTCACACCCCTTTGCCTTTCTTGGTGAGAAGCACGATGGTCCAGTGGGTCCCCCCCGCCAGCCCCCAGCGCCGGCCACGGCAATTATCCTAAATGAAAGTTATTGTTCTGCTAATCCTGGGAACAGCTTGCGATGGGAGATTTGGGTCTTTCTTTAATAATGCAAAGTTAATGCGGAGTCCCCTTGTAATTATCTTTATCAGAAGGACCCTCGGTTAATCTGACCGTCCAATGAAGGCCTGGATCAGGCTGCCCATGTAAGCCGGTTGTAAATCATTTCCATCAACAGATGAAGGGAAGGGGGGAAAAAAATTGCATCCCAGGTGCAAGAATCTGGGAGCAAAAGGGAGCACAGAGGCCAGTCACCTCGAGGTGGCCCTGGCCCCAGTGACAGGACACCTGGGGTCAGGGAGGGTCCTGCCCAACAGAGTTCCAATCCCTGACTCCAGGGTGCTGAGCCCAGTGGGATGTCCCATCTGGGATGTGGGGCTGAAGGGTCTTGGGCTGGAATGGGCATACTGGGAGTGCACTGCCGAGCACTGGAAGAGGGGATATGGGAATGTAGGGACATACCAGGGGGTTCCCGGGAGGAAACCCAAAGAGGGATACCCAGAGAAGGGGATGTGAGGGGGATTTATGGTGGTTGGGAGGGAACAGGGTGGCCGGGCCGGGCCGGGCCAGGCCAGGCACTGAGAGGGGGTCCTGGGGAGGATCTGAGCTAAACCGCAGGGGATCGGGCAGGGGGTGGTGAGGACCGAGGGGCGGGGGCCGAGGGGAACGGAGGGAGGGACGGCGAGAGGGGGCGGCGGGGGGGCGGGTGGTGGCCGGGGAGGGCCGGGGGAGGGGCGCGGGGCCGGTGCGGGCGGGGGAGGGGACAGAGGCCGCTAATCCGGGGATTGGGAGCGCCCCCCCGCCGGTCTGGAGTGTGATTGGAGCCGGGACCGGCGGCGGGACGATAAAAAGGGCGGCGGGCGGTGGTGGCCGGGCCAGGCGGCGGCGGCAGCGATGCCGGGCCGGGCGGAGCCGTCGGGGGGGCGCGCGGCGGCGGGGCCGGTGGCGGTGCCCGTACCGGTGGCACCCGGGGCGGCGGCGCGACCGGGAGGAGCGGGGCTGCGGGCCAAGGGCTTCGCCATCACCGACCTGCTGGGGCTGGAAGCCGAGCTGCAGCCGCCCCCCGGGCCCCCCGCGGCCGCCACCGCCGGTGGCTACGCGGGCGGCGGGGCGCCGGGGCGGGGGGCGGGGGTGCGGGGCAGCCTCGGGGGGCCGGGCGCCCCGTGCCTGCTGCCAGCCCCGCTGCCGCTCCTGCCCGCCCGCGGCCCCCGCCCGCCTCCCGGGCCTCCTCCCGCCGCCCGCCGCCACAAGGAGAACATCTCCGGTGAGCGGGGTCGGGGTCGAGGGTGGCCGCTCAGGCGCGCACGGGGACCCCGGTCCGGAGCCGCTGCCGGGGCTGCCTCGCACCTGCGGCCGCGGCCAGCATCCTCCCGCCGGTGCGCCATCGGCTCCCGTGCTACCCGTCCCGGGATGCCGAGCCTTCGACCCTCCGGCAAGCGTGGGCTCCCACCCCCTGTCCCGGGATGGCACCACCGGTGCGGCGCCTCGGGCTCAGCTGTGGGAGGGAACCCCTCCCTGCCCCGGGCCCGCTCCCCGCGGGCGGCTGGAACCGTGTTTGGGGAGCTGCGTTCGGTTGCCCCGCTCTCGACGGGAACGTGACTCTTCCCCTCCCGCATGCTGCTGCCAGATGAGGACAGCCTGTCTGGGGACGCCAGCGACCTGAAGATGTCCACCTCCCAGATCAAGAGGAAGAAACGCCGGCACAGGTAGAACCCGGGAGCCAGGCTGTCCCTGTTCTCACCTGCTGGCTGCTGCCACCATCCTCGCGCTGTTCCCCTGATCCCCAGGCTGGGGCGGTCGGTGTCCCCAAGGGAAATAAAGGGAGGAAACGGAGGAAAGAGGAGGGCTGCAGCTGGGAGGGAGGATTTTCCGGAGGAAAACCTCAGCGTGGGGGGGCTTGCCAGCCTCGCTGTTTGCCCAAGGGTCTGGTCGGTGTGACAGGATGCTCTCTCCTCTCGGCAGGACCGTATTCACAGCTCACCAGCTGGAGGAGCTGGAGAAGGCTTTCAATGAAGCGCACTACCCCGACGTCTACGCCCGGGAGATGCTGGCTGTGAAGACGGAGCTGCCGGAGGACAGGATACAGGTAGGTGGCTGCAGAGGTCCTCTCTCTTCCGTAGAGTCTGCGGGCTGCCAGAATCCGGCCGTCTCTGCTCTGTGGCAGTGGTGCAGATGGTGGGAACGTGGTGTCACTGAAACGCTGCAGGGCGCCCGGGGGGAGGCTCAGCTTCTGCCTGCTGGCATTGAACAGCCTCCAAATGGACACGCAGAACCAGGGGACTAGGATGGCCCCAGCAGTTGTGCACTGCTGGCAACTTGGCTGTGTCCTCCCACTCAGGCAGGAGCTGGGAGCAATTTGGAGCTGCTGGGCCAAGCTGTGACACAGGAGGAAGGGAGCTTTCCCCTTTGCGGGACACGTGGCATTTTAGGGCCTGCTATGGAACAGCTCAGCAGCTTAAGAATGAGGTGGTGGTCTGGGCAGCAGCCCAGTTATATCTACACCCCTCAAACCTTCAAATACATGAGTGGGGTGGGAAGGGGGACCTGAGCACCTTCTGTCATCGTTGGTCACTGCATTCCGGAGCCCTTTTTCTGGAGAGGCTGGTGCTTTATGAATCAGGTGGGGCGGCCCTGCGGGCAGATGGAGCAGCGTAGGGTGACTTCGGCTGGGATCACCCTCGTGTTAATATGTGCTCCCTCTCCCCCCCTTCCTCCCCTCTCTGACACCCACGTGTGTGCCCTCCCTCACACCCCTCCCCACACGCCGCCCTGGCTGCCCTCCTGGTGCCGCCTGCATGTCCACACCCTGTGTCTGCCCACCCAACCCCTCCACACACCCCCACGGCTGATCTTTTGCCCTGGATGGACATTCCCCTGCTCCCGATGGGCCCTGGACACCCGGCCACGGGGGCTGTCTCCTCCCCAATCCCACCCCTCCGTGCTCTCCTGGCTGTTACCCCTGAAGGTTTGGTTTCAGAACCGAAGAGCCAAGTGGCGGAAGCGGGAGAAGTGCTGGGGCCGGAGCAGCGTGATGGCCGAGTACGGCCTCTATGGGGCCATGGTGAGGCATTCCATCCCTCTGCCCGAGTCCATCATCAACTCCGCCAAGAGTGGGCTGGTGGGATCCTGTGCCCCATGGCTGCTGGGTGAGTGGGAACTTGGGATGCTGCTGGGGGGATCAGGGCTCAGCTTCCTCTTTCCTACGGCTGCCCTTGCCTTTTTACAGAAAGGAGTGGGGCCTCCCCAGCCCTGAGCTGTACGCAGGCTGTCAAGTGCCCTGGGTTTTCCACTTCCTCCCTGCAAAGCACAGCTAGGAAAAGGAAAACCTTTTACTGCTATGTTAGACAGGTGCCTGCACATGGGTGGGTATCACTCTGCAGTGGTAGCAGGCACCATGGGAGTTGCAAAGGCATCTAAGAAGTCACTACCACCAACCCCTAAACTGAGGGTACCTCAGAGCTACCCTGTGCTCATACACAGTCAAAATCCAGGTTGGAATGGGTCATTACAGCACCTCTCCCAGTAAGTCTTCCCTCTTTCAGGGGAGGTACAGACTAACGTTGCCACAAGCTATCCCCTCTGGCTGCAGAGAACAGGTGACAGGGCTCTGAGCTGGGAAAGGCTGGAAGCTTGAGAGAGCTTTCCTTGGGATGCAGGCAGGAACTGAAGAAGTAGCAATAATGCAGGAGGTGATTCTGAGCTGTCCCAGGCAGAAATAAGCAACCAGTGCCCTTTGCTTTGCTCTCTCCCCTCTGTAAGGTATGCACAAAAAGTCCATGGAGGTAAGCAGGAAGGCAGAGAGCCAAGAGAAGCTGGCAGATGGCTGGCGAATGGAGCAGGAGGAGGAGGAACTCAAAGGGACGCAGGCCAGTTCCCAGAGGGGCTCCGACAAGCTTGGGCCTGCAAAAGACTCTGAGGACACAGCCATCGACCTCTCCAGGACAGCCAAGCATGAGAAGAGGGGTGTGCTGAGGCAGTACATCAACGGGGATCCCCCCACAGAGCAGAACGAGAGGGACCACTGAGCTTGGGCTGCTGCGGAGGAGGCCAGACCTCACAGTGTCCTGGCGAGACCATAATATTTATTGATTTATTGATATATATATATATTTTTCTTAAATAACAGAACTTTTATCTGAATTCAGGGCATTTTAAAACTGGGCACACACATCCCCTTGTCCCCTCACTTTCAAGCTGTTCACTTCTCAGCAGAGCCAGGGTGGAGGGTGGCAGAGGGGTCCCAGTGGGGCCAAGAGCAGTGCGAGGATGGGAGCGCATTGTGGTCAGCACCAATTGCTGCTGGGGAGGAACCCCTTTCCCCTCCGTGCCGGACCACTTCCCCAGCTAGCCAGAAGCACAAAGAGGAGCAACACACTGGGAGTTGCTCCCTCCTCCAACACGCAGATGCAAGGATGGTGCAGTTTACAGACGCCTTCTTCCAAGCGCTTCCAGCAGCGCCTGTGTGCAAGTCCTTCCACGCCGAGCACACAATTCTTCCACCTCGAGGAGCAGCAGGGTTTTTAAACATGGTAGGGTTCATCCTCAAGCTGGTGTAACCTGACAGAGAGGCAGGTTTATACTCCCTGAGGATCTAGCCTGCCAATGCAGCCTTATCACTGGATTTACACTGTGTATCTTCCTTAACTCATATTTGGGAGAAGGGGGTAAGGATGTATTTGTTTATGCAATGATTTTGTACACTCTTGAATGTCACTTACCACTCTATGAATGATAGAACAGACCTTTTTGAAAAGCAAGCCATAGTACCCTGGAGCAATTAAACAATTTTGTGAATTGACATAAGAAGATATTTTGTAATTGTCTGTAAAAAGTGTTAATGTCAGAGCTGTTTCTTGGTCACCCTATATTTATGTCTAAAAGCACTTTAGTAATCTGGATTTTTGAATGTGGCTCTTCCTGTATTGTCCACCATTTATTTATTACACGTCCATAAATAAAATTGTGGTGTATCTTTGGTTTTCATGCTCTGTATTGCAATTTATACCTTCCTTTGACACATCTCCTGGCAGTTGCTGAACTGGCCCACGCACATGCCTTGACAGTTCTCCTGGACCACCTCCAGTTTCATCTAACAACCAAAACATAATGGAAAATTATCAAATGGTTTTATTAAAATCTGAACAATTCCAGTTTAGAAAGTGTCCTAATACAGCTCAGGGGCTGTGTGGCCAGGTACTGATGCTGTCACCTGGTCCTGCCTCTGCTGCTGGGTCTGGCTGCTCTCACAGACGCAGCACAGGCTGTGCTGGACAGGGGAAGAGTGGGGGGACAGTTCCTGGGAAGAGCAGAGCAATAAGTGGGCATGTGCAGATTTCCTGCCTTTCCCCCCCTTTGCTTGCCCAGACCCCACCAGGAGGCCGGGGAGGAGGGGTAACATATGCATGGCAAATACAAGCTTTGCAGCAAAAAAAATGAAAACTGTTTGCTTGGGGGGGCTGTGGGGAGCACGGTTCAGGAAAGGACCAGCCAGGGCTTATTGCAGCAGCAATTAGGCTCACTGAGAGCCGAGACTTAGCACATTGGAGACCTAATCCTGCCTGAGCAGCATCTGCAAACCTTTTATTTGGGCTGTGCCACGCTGGCACTGGATGCTTGCAATCCCTTTTTCTATTTTTTTTTTTCCCTTTGGTCTGCCTGCGTGCAGATGGCCTGGCTCTTTGCCTTGTGCTGGCTGCAGCGCTGTGAGAGCAAGCACGTCACCACCACAAGTGCTACAAGGGGAGACACTGTAGTTCCAGCATGCACAGGGTGCAGACCACTCACGTTCCTGGTAGTGCCTGGTGGGCTCCCAGCTCTCACCATATGCTGGGAAGGAGGAGCCAAGAGGAGGGCTACTGGCCAGAGGCACTTTTCATGTGCTGGGAAGTGGCTGTGGGGCACAGATGCTGGAGGATGGCAGTGACTGCCGAGGCTCAGCTCCTGGTGACAGGGTCTGGTGCCCTCCTTAGAGCAGGGAGTCACTCGACTCTTAGCTGCCTGCGCTAACCCTGGCAGGGAAGTGTCCACTGTCCCCCAACATCAGTGCTTGGAGCAGCAATAGGAGCAGGGCAGCACATTCTTCATGTTGCTTTAGGTTTGATCCAGCCTGAGATCAGTGGCACCCAGAGCCAGCCATGGCTCCTGCCAGTGCTCATTCAGGCCCGGGCCAGTGACAAGAGTGTGACAGGAGAAACCCTGATGTCACTGGTCACCTGGCTGCCACTTGCACACATCTCCACTGATGCCCATGTGAGACCCTGCAGCCGTCCTGGTGACCACATCAGGGCCCGGTGCCATGAGCTTCCCTTTGTAAGGAGCCCTGGGGGTCCCTCAGCCACAAGCGTTGTGCTTGTTCAAGCAAGAGATCCCTTCCATGTGGCCCAGGCAAGAGAAGACAGTAAATTCAAAGCCAGTGTTTGGCACATGCAGATCTCTTCACTGACTGGAAGCTGACTGTCAGGCACCTGCGGGTGCAATGGAGCGCTGGGGGTGTCCCAGTGATGGGCCCAGAGCAGAAAAGGCTGCAAGGCTGCACTTGCGGCAGCATCTTCATGGTGCCATTTCCGTACAGCTTTAGCACTATTAATATCTAACTGTGTCGCTTTGTTTTGGCCAATCCTCCCAAGCCGCAGGCTGGATTTTCTGACTGGCACCTCAGGGAGCGGGTCCGAACGCTTTGTAAGCGCTCCCTCGTGTGGAGCAGGGCGATGGGACACGGCGAGCAGCCCAGGAAAGTGGGAGGCTGGCTAGAGCCGAGAGGCAACTACAAGCCTCACTCTTTTTCCTTATCCCACAGACCGCTGCGGAGCGTGTCTGGACGTCTGCTGTGGATGCAGAATTCGAGAATCCTGCGGGGTTTGTGTTTCCTTACTCCCGTCTTGCATCCCCAACAGGCACTTGGTGCAACGAGCAGACCATGGCAGAGGCCACAGGTGCTGATGAGAGCCTCTGACTCCCTCCAGACTACCCTGTCCTGGGGTGCATCAGGCACAGCATCTCCTGCTGATTAAGGAATAGGACTATTCTGCTCTGCTCTGCACTTGGGTAGCCTCACCTCGAGCCTTGGGGGCAATTTTGGGCACGGCAATGTAAAACAGACATTAAAATTATTATAGAGCTTCCAAAGGAGGACTACGAAGATGGTGAAGGGTGCGGAGGGGAAGCCTTGTGAGGAGCAGCTGAGGTCACTTGGTCTGTTCAGCTTGGAGGAGAGACTGAGGAGAGACCCCATCGCAGTCTGCAGCTTCCTTACGATTAAAGTAGAGAGGGAGACACCGATCTTTTGTCTGTGGTGACCAGTGACAGGACCCAAGAGAATGGCTCTAAAGCTGTATCAGGGGAGGTTTAGGTTGGATATCAGGAAAAGTTTCTTCACCCAGAGGGTGGTTGGGTACTGGAAAAGGCTCCCCAGGGAAGTAGTCACAGCACCAAGCCTGACGGAGTGCAACGGGTGTTTCGACAATACTCTCGAGCTTTCTCTGTGATTACTGGGGTTGTCCTGTGCGGGTACAGAAGCTGGGCTTTGATGGTCCTATGTGTTCCTTCCAACTCAGACTATTCTATGATTCTACGATTTCCTAGGTTAGTTCAGCACTGACACCAATACAAGTCCATTCTTTTAAACCAGGTGCACGTGTTCAGCCCGCAAAATCTCCTCAGGCTGCCACTGGCGAGGGCACCGGTTCTGCTCCGATTGCCCTTTCCTTGCGGTGCCACACTGCGCTGCAGGTGAGGCTCCCGGGGCGAGCGGATAGGCAAAAGCCCCGCCCGCCTTTCTGGCCACATTTCCCTCTGTCCCACCTTCCGCAGGCTCTGGCCGCAGACTGCTGGAGCCTGGGGAGGACCGGGACGGGGTCAGCGGATGTCGCTGCCGCCAGCACGGCTCGGAGCAGGTGCGGGAGCGCAGTCTCGCCAGCGCGATCAGGGGCCGCCCTGCGCCGCCTCTCTGCGGCCTCGGCGGGGCGGGGCGGCCACCGCGCTCCGCCCCGGCTCGCCCCCGTTCCCGGGGCCGGCGGCGCGATGGCGGGGGCCGTGCTGCGGCCGCTGGACGCGCCGCCGGCCGAGCTGTCGCCGGCCACGGCGCTGCTGCTGGCGCCGGCGGGCCTGTGCGCGGCGCTGGGCGGGCGGGGCGGCGCGCTGGTGCTGGCGGTGCGGCCGGCGGGGCGCGGCGGGGCGCAGCCGGTGCTGCTGAGCGCCGTGGCGCTGGAGGCGGGCGGGCGGCGCGGCGCGGAGCTGTGGCTGCGCGGGGCGCTGCTGCGGCGGCTGGGGCTGGCGGCGGGCCGGAGGGTGGCCGTGTGGCCCGTGCGGCGCCCGCCGGCGCTCGCCTGGGTGCTGCTGGGGGCGGCCGGGCGGGCGGGAAGGCTGGCGGGCGGCGCGGTGCTGGCGCGGCGGGGCGAGGCGCTGCCGGGGCCGGGCCCCGGGCCGGGCCCGCTGGTGCTGGAGGCGCGCCCGGCGCTCCAGGGGTTGCTGGGCGGCGGAACGCGCACCGCCCTCGCTCCCCCGCCGCCGCCGCCCGCCCCGCCGGGCACCGCCCGCGGCCGCCCCCCCTCCGCCGCCGCGCCGCCCCTCCTCTCCCGCCTCGCCGCCGCCGCCGCCGCCGGCCCGCGGCTGAGGGCGGTGCCCGGCGGGGCGGGCGGCGGCGGCGGCGGCGGGGCGGAGGTGTGGGTGAGCCGGCGCGGGCTGCTGGCGCTGGGGCTGTTCCAGGGCGAGTGGGTGCGGGTGGGCGCTGAGGGGGCGGCCCGCGAGCACCTGGCGGCGCTGCTGGCCCGGCCGCCGCCCTGGGAGTACCCGCGGGCCGCCCGCCGCGGCCTGGCCGACGGCACCGCGCTGCTGGCCCCGGCCCTGGCCTTCAACCTGGGCTGCGACCCCGCCGCCGCCGCGCACCTCCGCCTGCAGGTGAGCCGGGGCCGGGTGTCCCGGGGAGCGGGCCAGCGGCAGCCGCGGCTCAGCGTCCTCCCCGTCCCCTCTGCAGAGGTACGAAAGGAGCGGCGCCGCGGATGGGACGGGCAGCCGGTCCGTGCTGTCCGTGCCCCCGTTCGCCAAGGAGCTGCACCTGGAGATCGTCTGCTCGCCGGCCTACAGCACCCGGGGAAGCTACGACTCCGTGCTCTACAGGCACTTCGAAACACCGCGGTGAGCTGTGCGGGGGGGACACTCGGGGCGAAATCGTGAGCTACACCGTGTTTGTGCCACTCGTTTGTGCACGTCGACACCCCCAGTGCACGTGCTGTGTGGTTTTAGGATATCCCCTTGCACTCTCCTATCACGAGTGTGCTCTGTTTGGACAGAGCACTTCTTGTCCTGTCCTTCAGAAGTCATCTTCAGGTCTCTTGCCTCATGATCCACCACCCAGTGCCGATATCTCACAAATGCTGCCCACAAACCTCCTTTGTGGGCTGTGTTTATAATCCCAGTTTTCAGCTGAGTAGTCTGGAAACTGGATGTGTTGCCACCTTCTCTTCTGACGTCCGTGGCTGAGCATCTTCCATGTGGCTGGTCAAGGCTATCTGTTGGAATTATCCCCAGCTATTCCATAGATAAAGTGGAGATTTTGTCTGAATGAGACACTGTAATGATGTTCATCTTCTATACCATTCCCAGAAGGCTCCCCTTAGTAGTCTGGATACCGTTGGATCCATCCAGGGCATGACAAATCTTTCAGTGACTACTGATAGTTTTATTTACAGTTAAGGAATGAGTCAGTATGAATTAATTTACATTCTTTTCTGTAAAAACACTTGTGATGCAGGGCTGGGAGGGCACACAACCAGAAGGATTTACTCCCTCTCACTGGTGAAGCTCTCTGGGTTTTTTATAGGCTGGTCCAGGAGGGAGACATCCTGTGTGTTCCAACATTTGGAAATGCCGAGTTTATAGAACTAAATGCAGACAAGTTCCTAAGGTAGGTGTCAACAAACTCTGGCTCTATTACTTGGTACCGGAAGAGCAGAGATACTTTGCCATGATTGACTCTCTTGAAATCAGACAATTTATTCCATTCTGATCTCTCCCTGGATTTTAATGTTTTATTGTCTCTTAATACACTGGGAAGAGGGAAATATTTTTTTTTATTATGGAGGGCTGCACCTAAGAGGGTGGCCTCCATTAGCTCATTCAAATAATCAGGAAGGGAAGAAAGGAAAAAAAGAGAGCAACTGATGGAGATAGAGTGAAGAGGAAGGGGTGGCCTGAGGACAGTCAGAGCAAGATAAAGCAAAATGGGAGCTGGGCTTCTCAACTTGTGACAAACAGCAAAATGTGAATATAACCCTAGAAATTCATGTTAGAATAACTTTCTGTTTGGCCACCAATTCTGCCTTTTTTGGTATTGCTCATGTGGCTTTGGAACGGTTGTGTTAAGTGGGAGAATGTCCTCTTTGTGTCAGGATAAGGGTGCTCACAGTGGCATTCCCAACATGCACATTGGCTGGTCCTTGTAGAGACAGCAAAAGGACAGGAGTATCTCTGCTTACCTGTGCTTTTTAGCTGTCTTCTTGTTGACATTTATATTGTTCCTTCAAGATCTTGGCTCAGCAGTTTAGAGTGCTTGTTTTTTTCTCTTAGGTGGCCAGAGCTTTATTTCAAGGTGAAGAAGGTTGTAGGCATGGTGGAAGGCGAGCAGTCTGAGGGTTACCTGGTGGACACCCAGAACACCTCTCTCTATCTGGTGAGATGCTGGTAGAGAGCAGAGAGGGGAGATCTGAGGCTGAGCTTGCACTGTGGATGATTAATGTACCTCTGGAGACTTGTGCCTCCTGCCATTGGAAAATGACATTTCAGGACAGATTTTGTCACTTGGCACCGGTGGTTACTTGGGTGGTGTTTTTCCTTTCTCACAGGTGGGCTCAACAAACAGCACTGTCCCATCTGCCCCAGCCTATAACAGCAATGAGTTCTGGAGCAGCTTGTCTCCTGCGGGACTTTCTGATGTTGTGAAACAGCTCTGCGATGCTCTTCGGCCTCACCTGAACTGTCGGTGAGTCAGAATTCCTTGGAGTGAGCCTGGAAGAGGCGGGACCATGGCCACAGGGAGAACTCTGTCTCTTACAGGGCCAGTGCACTGAGCGGCGTGGGCAGCGTTCTCCTCTCGGGGCCGAGTGGCAGCGGGAAGCTGATGGCTGTCAGAGCTGTGTGTGGCTGCCTCAACCTCCACCTCTTCAAGGTAATTCCTCCTGTGGCCGGTGGGTTGGTGGATTTACAACAGACAGAGAATTATGGCAATGTTTTTTGAGTCAGCCCTGCTGCAGCCATAACACGAGCCTGTCCAGGAGCTGCTTCCTTGAGCGCATGCAGACAAGTGAGGCACAAATGATGCTGAGATCTTCTGTAGCTGAGGGGGAGAAGCAGCCTTTGGTTTCATGCTAGCGTGTGTACCAGACCTGGCTCAAAATCTCTTGGCATGTGAAACGGCTGCCCTGTAGCTGTGTTCACCACCACCTGCCAAGAGCAGTGAAGTGGCAGGTGAAATTCACTGGAGATGGTTTTATGTGGAATATGATGTAGTTCAAGCTGACTGTCAGTATTAAGGATTTGGTTTTATGTCAATGGCCCCATGAAAACTTTTGTTCTGCTCTCTGTATATGTAAAAAATCAGATCACATTTTTCGGAACAAACTTGAGAGTGGGTGCTGTTGCTGTGCAAATCCATGTCTTGACACAGATTGAATATCATGCACAGTTCTGGTCTCTCCATCACAACATAAAAGTGAACTGGAAAAATTGGAGAAGAACACTGGGTAAGATCAGGGGTCTAGACCAGTTTCTGTGTGGGGAAAAGCTGATTAAGTTCTTCAACCTGAAAAATAAAGAATTTAGGGAGAGTTTGATACAAGTTTTTACAAGATCTGTTTGAAAGAGATTTTTCACAAGAGTTTGCGTGGTAGGCAAAGCATGGAAGATGTTTGCTTTCCTCTGTGCCAGCATGAGGTCTGTGACTGTCAGGTGCAGCTAGTGGGAGCAGGCAAGGTAAAGGAGCTATTTCTCTGTGCAGGTGAGAGTATTTGGATGAGAAATCTATTGTTACAAAACCACATCTGACTGGGAAAAATCCTTTTGATGGGAATGGTAGGTGCCTGGATAGCTGAAATGCGTTCTAGCACCTGTCTCTGTCCTGCACGAAAGGTTCTGGGAACCAACAGTCTTCACTGACTTGTTCCAATTGCTGTTTTCCTCCAGCACACCGCTGTTGCCCACTCTGACGGTCTGGGATTATCCCATAAATGCTTTCATCTCCCTGAATCTTTGCAAAAGTGATAGGAAGACATGTGGTGACTTTTCCAGGAGACTTTCTGAAATTCTGAAAGGACATGGAAGAAGAAAAATGGAAAGAATAGGGCTGGAAGGTTCCTCTTTTTGTGGAAGGAAATCATGGGCTTGCTCGTTCTCTTGGTGGATATTATTAGAGTAACTCCTTTCCTGTTCTTTTCTCTCCAAGTAAAGCTGTAACACTGGGTCAGGGGAGCAGGTAGATAGTGCCTTAGCCCACTGCTGTGCAGCTCATCTGGACATGATCCTTTGTGGTGCTGAGCTCTGACTTTTCTGCAGATGTGCCACAGCTCTTGGGATCCAATGCAAGATTGCAGGGATTTCGCAGGATCTCCAGATCCATGTTTAGAATGTGCTTGGGACACTGTCATGTCTTGACAGGTGGCCTCAGGTTCTAGTGGGGTGTGTGTGCAAGGCTGCAGCTTTGGTTTCAGCGTTGTGTGCTGCTTTTAAAGACTTAACACACTTGCTATTGAAGACAGAGATGCTTTCTGTCCATCTTATTCTACTACTCCAGCTTTTACACTCTCCCCTCCCTTTCTCACTGAGTGGAGTGCTTAACACTGCCACTCCACCTGCTCTTCCCTTTTGTCTCTGCCATCCCACTAGGACACAGTAATTCTTCCCTGCTCTAATCTGCACCACTTGATAAACAAGTTTTTGTCCTTTCTCTCTGCCTTTTGGTACTTGCATACAGATACTGCTGCCATTAGGCCTGCCACAACCCTAACCCCTGGGTTTTTTCTGTAGTACATGGAGCACAGGAGTTCCTCTGCTCTGTGTCCCTGTCCTTACCCTTTAGGGAGCTGTTCTCCCTGCTTCAGGCTGCCTTTTCTGAGGCTGAAACTCAGGGAATCCTGGAGATAGTTTGGGTCTCCCTGGACAACCTCGCAGCACCAGGAGGCAGCACTGCCTGTTCCCAGGCTGCTGTTCAGGGCTCACCAGTCACCTCTCCCCTTGGATAACTTCATCAAGTGTTTGCTTTGTAAACAGTGTCTGGGCTTCTTGCCACCTAGAGCTTCCCCCCAAACACCCGTCACCTTTACCTTCCTCCTGCACTTTGAGCCTGTCTGGCACTGGTTGAGCAAAGTTTCCTGGGCCTCCTCCTCTATTTACTGCAGTGTTGTGCAAGATACTTTGTTCTCTCAGTCTTCCACAGCTCTCACCTCCCTTCCAGCTTAGGTTGTGCTGAGCTGTGATATCTGCTGGTGCCTTTCTCTGGTGCCTTTGCCTCACCTTTTTCAGATTAAGACCCTCTTGTCTAGCTCACCTCTTGCAGAGAAGCAAGTAACAGCCGTTTATCCGTGCCAAGGCATCCTGAATGTGCCTGTTTTGAATACCACCTGGATGTGTCTCTGGGAAATACTGAGTTTGATCTCCTCTGGGCCATGAATTACCTGTGGAAAGCTTTGTGGAATGTTGTCCTAGGCACCCAGCTGTCTGTGTTGCAACTGTGTTGTGTGGTGTGTCTGGCAGGTCGATTGCGTCAGTTTGTGTGGTGACACCAGTGCAGCTACAGAGGAGAAAGTACAGCTGGCCTTCAACCAGGCCCAGCAGTACCAGCCCTGTGTGCTCCTGCTGAAAGACATCGAGGTGCTTGGCAGAGACCGAGATGGGCTCGGAGAGGATGCCAGGGTCATTGCTACTCTGAGGCAGCTGCTCCTGGACAGAGACCCAGCACTGAGGTATGGACCCTGCTTGTTTGCTGTGGGCATTTTCTTTGCTTCTGCCAATGGCCTAGCTGTGGGAGAGTGAGTTAGCATGTGATGGCAGTGTAAGAGAGTACTTCAACCCTCAACTTACACAAGAGCTGAGACCATGCACTGTCCCCTTTACCTCCGCAGCCACCCTGTCCTGGTGATTGGTACAACCTGCAAGCCCCAGAATGTTCCCACAGATGTGCAGACTGCTTTCCTTCATGAGGTGAAGATTGAAGCCCCTTCAGAGGAGCAGAGGAGGTTGATGCTGAGCATGCTGACTGCCAGCCTGCCTCTGGGCAAAGAAGTGAGCCTGTCCAAGCTGGCCCGCAGGACTGCTGTGAGTAAAACCACAGCAGCATGTGGAGATGGGCAGGCTGGGAGTGCTGGGCCACTCTCCCCTAGCTGGCCTTGGAGAAAAGGAGTGATTCCCACAGCCCAGACAACTTCTTCAGTGGTTAATCCTGGTGCTCAGATAATCAGCTTTTAAATACAGATTTCTAGTGCCTATGGACTCCACACCTTTTGCAGAGGTGTTGGCTGATGTTCAGCTCTGCTAATAAAAAAAAATTTAGCTAGAGACTTTAACCAGAGGCTCAAGGAACAGCTCTGCAAGGAATTTTTCCCCATACTTTTTATGGCCTAGGTGTAGCTGTGGTGGGGGACTGAACTGATGCTCTTTGTTTCCACATTCACAGGGATTTGTGCTGGGAGATTTCTGTGCCTTGTTGTCCCACAGCAGCCGGGCTGCTTGCACCCGCATCCAGGCCTTGAGGTAGCACAGCAACAGGGCAGCATGTGGGGAGGGCAGGGGCTGCAGCTGCTAGTGGGGCACAGCCTGACTCCTTTCCCTTTCTTTCCTCACCAGTTTTCCAGGTGGACTGAGCGAAGAAGTGGAGAGGGATTTTTGCACTGCTGGGTTCCCGGTGCTTGAGGAGGATTTTAGTGCTGCACTGGACCAGCTGCATGATGCCCACTCACAGGCAGTGGGAGCCCCAAAGGTGGGATGCTGGGTCACAAGGAGGGGGTGGGTTCTGCACAGCTCTTGGCTCAAGATGCCCATTGCAGATACTGCAGTGCTGTGCTCTGACACGTTGCTTCCTGCTCTGTCCTTCCATGTATTTCCCCAGCTTTCAGTGGAAAACAGTCCTCTGGACTTTCCCCCATCCATTTTCACCCTCTTGGCTTGGAATTTGTCAGGGAAGCTCTTGCAGTGCTAATTGCAGGCCAGTTAATTTGCTGTTGCTGGAGGGGTGCCAGCTGTGCAGCTCAGCCTCTTGAGAGGGCAAAGGCTTCCTCACAGATTTCCCCAGCCGCCTGGCCAGAGGGAACAGAGAGGCTGTGGTACAGGCTGGTGATGGAGTTTCTCCACATGTGTGATGAGACTTAGACTTGATCCCTGGCCTTGGATGCTGCTTTAGCTGGCATGGACTTTTCTGACAGACAGGCAGTTTGAAGAGCTTGGGGTTTCTCCAGGGAAAGTGACATGGAGAGTCTGAGAAAGCCAGCAGTCAGCTTCTCAGAAGGGGGATGATCTGCCTCTGGCAGCTGGGCACCCACGGAAGCAGCATTTGGGTGACTGGTTTGGCTGGGTAATGTGGTGTTAGGACCAAGCAAAGTGGTTGGAACCTCTTTTCCATGCCCGTGAGTGCAAACAGCTGAGTTCAACATAGGACAGGAAGCCTTGGCCTTGGAGCAGTTCCTCTGGCACCTTCCCCAGCTGCCCACTTTAATTGATGAAGTGAGCTCTGTTTATGGTGTTCGCCAAGTTTGCTGTAAAACAAATAGCCACAGAGCATGCTCAGCAGTGAGCTGTGTGAATGGCAGTTAATTTTGTTTGTATTTTACCTTCCTTTATTGATTTCTTAGTAATTGGTTGTGGTCAGGAAGCCCATTAGCAGACCTGGATACTCTAAAGATACATCACTTTCAATTCCCTGCTTGCACTTTCTGGTTAGTCACACATTTGTCTGCACTTACAGCCTGAGCCGTCTGGAGAGAACTGATTCCAAACCTCCTCTTGTTAACAGTGTCTGCACCATGTCTTAGACTTATAATGTGCTCCCCTGAAAATAACCTTACTGCAGTTTTCCAGCTCCTGTGCTCATGTTTGTAGAGCTTTTCTAGCCAGGCAGGATGAGCAAAAGTGCAGAGGAGAGGGCAGCTCTTCCATTCATTGTCACTGCAGAAAAAGGGCCTGTGACCTTTTGCTTTAAAAGTTGTTTTGTTTTTTTTTCCTGAAAATCTTTGTTTTGTTTGACCTAGTTTTCCTGGTGGACAGCTAAAGAATTAAAATAAGATAACATAGTCTAGTAATGAAGGAAGGAGATGCAAATTGGCTGAGGGGGAAAGAATTTTGCCCTAAGCTATTTTTAAATTCCCCACTTGTGCTGGCACCAGCAGCCAGCAGGTGGGGGGAAATGTAGAGCTTTGCTCTCTCTGCACGTTCCCAGGAGAGCTGCTCTGACTCTCAGGAGGATGTCATGCATGCTGTGGCATTCCAGCTATCCCTAAAGCCGTGAGCAGAGCAGCAGCCTGCTCTGGGATAGTTTTGCTCAGCACAAAATAACCCAAGAGGCATTGGTTCACCTGTCTCAGGTTTGGTGTCTTCTCTCTGTTCTCTGTGACCCCCTCACATGTCTGCAGCTGACCCCATTCCTATCTATTTCTCATGAGCATACATGGACTTTGTTCTTGCATCCCCCCTTTCAAGAGCAGTGAGTATTCCATACAGCGTCCTGCAGGATGTCTGTCCCTCACATCCTCCTTGCCATCACAGAGGTCCTGGCAGCCCAGGTTTTGTCCCTCTGCAAGATGTGAAGCCCTTGCACAGTCTGACCCCTGTGGGGGACAAGGTGCCCTGAACACAAGTCACTCACAGTTGCATGATCCAGATTTCTTTTTTTCTAAAAAATATTTTGTTCTTAATTTTACCTTTCCTCATGATCCCAAAGGCTGTCTGCAGCATGGCTCTCTCCCCTCAAAGCTGCGGGCAGATACTTTCCCTGGGGTATTTTTGCGGACAGATGATACGAGGGGCAGTGGAGGATTGGAGATGAAATGCACTCTGCAAGTGCAGCATGCTTGGGGACATGTTTGTATAGTTTATTTTCTCCTTTGCAAAGCTCAGAAGAGGGGAAATGTGGATACTGGATACTGGAGCTGCTCAGGCACGCTTGGAGCTCAGGAATAAGTGCTGACAAGGATTCTCCCTCTCTTGGCAGATCCCCTCAGTGTCCTGGCAGGATGTTGGTGGGCTGCAGGAGGTGAAGAAGGAGATCCTGGACACTATCCAGTTGCCCCTGGAGCACCCAGAGCTGCTATCACTGGGTCTGTGCCGCTCTGGTCTGCTACTGTACGGGCCTCCAGGGACAGGGAAGACCTTGCTGGCAAAAGCTGTGGCAACAACATGTGCCATGACATTCCTTAGGTGAGAAACAGGGGGAGATTCACACAATGGGACTGACTTCCTCCTGGCAGGGGATGGGTGTCCTCTAATTGACTTCATCTCCTCCTTGCCCCACAGCGTGAAAGGGCCGGAGCTCATCAACATGTACGTTGGGCAAAGCGAGGAGAACGTGCGCAATGGTGAGGATGTGCATCCTGCTCCTGCACGTGGGGAGATGGGGCTTTTCTGTGGTGCTGCAGGGAAGGGAGTAGTGCTTAAACCTCCCTTCCCAACTCCCACCCACAGCTCTCAGCAAGGGTTTAAACCCAGCTGTCTCCTACAGTTCTCTGTTCCCTGCAGCTTCCCCTCCTGCTCTCTGCTTCTGTTGCTCCTGTCCCTGGTGTTCCTGATGGGACAGCAGCCCCTCAGAGACACAGCTGAGCCTCAGGGCCCATCCTGCTAGGTGCTGTCTGTCCCCATTCTGTTGAGCCCCTCAGGCAGGAGCAGTTGGTGCTGGTGATACAGTGGGCATCTGGTTTCCACCCACAGCTATTCCCTTCTGGGAATGTAGCAGGTTCTATTGCCATTGACTGCTCTTCCACGTCTTTTTCACCTTTTCTGTTGTCTCCTCACAGTGTTTGCCAGAGCCAGGGCAGCTGCTCCCTGCATTATCTTCTTTGATGAACTGGATTCCCTGGCCCCCAGTCGTGGGCGAAGTGGAGATTCAGGTGGTGTCATGGACAGGTGAGTGAGCATTGGGTGTCCTTGGGAGAGCAGGATTCCTCAGGCAGTGCATGAGGTTGCCCTGAAAGGCAGAGTCCATTCCACCCCTCTTTCTCTGTTTTTAGCCCCTCTTTGCTCCCTTCAGCTCTCAGCACAGCCCGTCTCTTCTCTTGGAGCATTAGTACTGCTGTTTGCATTGCCTCAGGTTCCCGATTGCCCAAGCTAGTTGTGCAAACATTTGGTTAAGACAGTCTCCTCCATCTGCTTCTGTGGCTGCTAAGTGCTCCCTTTGACCTCTCCAAGGTCATCCTTCACACCCCTGCCGTGCTGTCCTCCTATTAGCTGCTGTTTCCCTGTGGTGGGAAACCTTTCAGCTGCTTCTGGTAAAAGCAAAGTATGTACAGTTTAGATACCCAGAAACAGGGTTATTTTCCGTAGGCCTTCTCTGCTCTTCTGCTAAGCTGGCAGTTCCCATCCAGTCTTCCTGTTCTGAGGGATTGTCTGGGGTTTGGGCTGCTATGCAGTGAACCCATGTGCTCACTGGCTGTGCTAATGGAGAAGTCTGGATGGCTGTGTAAGGGCTCTTTAGTGAAGAGAAATAGGAGCTGAAGTCTGAGAAATGGACCTCACAGTGGCTTCACTTCATCCTTTTTCCATTGGTGGCTGAGGGAGACACTGGGTGAGTTGCCAAGGCCTAGTTCTAAGTATCATGTCTTGCTCCCTGCAGAGTTGTCTCACAGCTCCTTGCAGAGCTTGATGGCCTCCATTCCACCAGCGAGGTGTTTGTCATTGGAGCCACGAACAGGCCTGACCTCTTGGACACAGCTCTGCTACGGCCGGGCAGGTATGTCACATCCTACCCTGCCTCACTCCAGGGGGGATCTCCAGAGCTCCTCAGGCCGTGGTGAGCAGGACTGTGTCAGGAGATTGTTCATGAGGGCCCCTGGCCCTGGCTCACAGGAAGCCAAGAGGAGGCTGGTGCCTGTGGCTGTAGCAGCAGTGTAAGATACCACGGCTTGTTGTCCCCACCACTTTGGTTACTGCCCCAGCAGCACAGCAGGGCAGTGAGGGACCTGCTGTTGCACCAAATAATGGCAGCAATTTCTGCACAGCTACCCCCCAAGCCAGTCCTCAAGCCTGTGACTTGCTTGGCCTGGGGAAAGCAGCACTTTATATCTGCTGTTGCTGGACCCTGTGTGGTTCCTGCCAGTCCATTTCCCCAGCCTGCCACTGTCCCTCCAAAGAGCAGTCCTGCCCTCCAGCATATTGACTGCTTCAGGCTCTGTATCATCCACAAACTGGACAGCAAAAGGAGCTATTCCAGGGCCACCCTTCAGCTCCTGGTGTACAGGGCTGAGCACTTGTGGCAGGTTTGCTTTGGCCTGTTCCCAGCTGTCTTCTCTCTGCTGACAGGTTTGACAAGATGGTCTACGTGGGCATCAGCGAGGACCGGGAG
This sequence comes from Pseudopodoces humilis, assembly GCF_049639895.1. Classification (NCBI taxonomy): domain Eukaryota; kingdom Metazoa; phylum Chordata; class Aves; order Passeriformes; family Paridae; genus Pseudopodoces; species Pseudopodoces humilis. The sequence continues at coordinate 11,437,582 of NC_142202.1, forward strand.
TCGCAGCTGCAGGTGCTGAGCGCCATCACCAGGAAGTGAGTGATCCTGTGCTCTTGCAGTGTCTTCCCACCACCTTCCAGGAGGTCACAGACCTCCTGGGGCTGATGCTTGGTGTGCTCCATTTTGGCTTCATGTCTGAGCCCTGGGGAGCACCTGAGGTCACTGAGCCACAGCCAGTGGGTGGGGCAGGAGGACAGAGCAATTCCCAGAAGCTGAACTGGGAATGCTTTTTCTACAAGAAGGGCAAAGCTCAGCTTGCCTGTCCAAGTGGAGGGGTTGGTAGAGTTTTCCAGCCTCTGTGCCACTATGTTCTTCTAAAGGAGCTGAGCCAGATCCTAATGGTGTAGTGAGACTGCAGTGCAGCTGCGGGACCGGAAGTTCTCATTTGATTCCTTCAAGAGTTGCCCTGCTGTTTGCCAATCCAAGTGTGAAGGCAGTTCCGTTCAGCTCATTGCCTTTCCTCCTGTGGTGCTTAGGGTGTTCAGGCTGTGATCTGTTTGTCTTCTCAATCACTGGTTGTGTGGGATCATTGAGCAGGAGGCTTTAGCTGCTTTTCCAGATGCTGTGAGCTCCTGAGAGCATCTCTGAAGGGAGAAAAGCAAGCCCTGCAATTCAGGTGCAATTCAGCTGGGTGACTGGCTGTGACTGCCTCTGCAGAGACTCTGTCCTGGATAGCTGTGATCACCTCTGCCTGTGACTGTAAGTTAGGAGGAGAGGTGAGAGTGTGGGCTGGCTGCAAGCAGCTGGTCACACCCTGTGTCTTGGCCACCATGCCCTCCAGCAGCTGCTGGCCATGCAGAAGGAGGCTCACTGTCTGCAGCGTGGCTCTGATGGGATGGTTTGGTGTTACAGTGGTTTGTACTCTGTCATTAAACATGCTCTCATCCAGCCCTGGTGTAGGTTGTTCCCAGACATGTGTAGCACTTAATTTATCTAGGTGAGAAGTCAAACACCAATGGCATAAACAGATGGTGTTCTAGAGAGTTCATCCTGCACCATGGCTCTAAGACTACTCCCTGCATCCTGTGTGCTTCCTAGGCTGGAACCAGAGAGGCCCAGAGAAGTTGTGGATGCCCTATCCCTTGATGTGTTTAAGGCCAGGCTGAATGGGGCTTGGAGCATCCTTGTCTAGTGGAAGGTGTCCCTGCCTATGGCAGGGGAGATGGAACTGGATGATCTTCAAGCTCCCTTCCAACCCAGGCCATGCTGTGCTGTGGTGCTGTGATTCAAAGTTTCCTTTGATCCTGCTTAGCAGGAGAGAGGACCTTGCTGCAGGGATGTTTCAAGAGAGGTGAATGTTGAAAAAAACCAGTAAAGCAAACTCATTACTTTTTTATTTTTCCTTTTTGAGCATGCAGAGCACGTTCTGGAAGTGGCCAAACATGGGTACTCTGCTTGTTCCTGCCCAGTCACACTGGCTGCCACAGCTCTCCTGGTCTGTTTTTTCTTGGCTTTCATAGCTGCGTTTTTCTCTCTTGGCAGGTTTAAACTGCATCCTTCCGTGAATCTCACCACCATCCTAGAAAAATGCCCAGCTCAGCTGACAGGAGCAGACATCTACGCCCTGTGTTCAGATGCCATGATGTGTGCTGTCAAAAGCAAGGTGGAGTGGATTGAGGCAGGTAGGAGCCCTGCCCTTACCTGTCCCAGTTGTTGGGGCAACCCAGCACAGGGACAGGGAGGAGAGTTACCACTGCTGGTAACTGGGCTGTGCGAGAAGATCCTCAGCAGCTTTGGGACCACAGTGCTGGCTCTGGGTTATTGCCAGGCAGGTAGTTTCTGCACATGTGGTCATCTCCACCTCCAGTGCTTGGCCCCAGGGGGAAGGAGGGAGACACAGGTTTTCCTTGCAGTCTTTGATGGCTGGAGAGTGGGCTTTTGGATCTTGCCAGCTGCCCCTGTTCTCAGCCCTTTCATGGTATTTCTCTCATGCAGGGCTGGATACTGAGAAGTCTGCTCTGATCCTGACCATGGAAGACTTCCTGCAGGCTGCTGCTAGGTTGCAGCCATCAGTCTCTGAGCAGGATCTGCTCAGGTACAGACTCATCCAGCAGAAGTTTGTGGCCTCCTAATGCTCAGCAGAGCTGGGAATGGAGACAGGCACAAACAGGCACCTGCCTGGTCTTCTCTGATGCCTCCCCTTCTTTTGTGCTTGGGTGGAAATAGTGTCTGAGCAGTTTCCCAAGCCAAGGCCTGGTGGAAGTGCTCTCTGCTCATCCAGGAGGGTGGTGGGTTCTGTAAAGGTCCCTCACATGTCAGCACTGCGTTGTGGCTGCCGGGAACATAGCAGGATGATTTCTGTGTGAGGACAAAGCTGTGGGCAGTGTAACAGTATCTGCATGGGTGACAGACCATTCATTGGTGGGGGAGCGAGGCTCAAACTGCACCTGGTTTGTCAGCAAGTGCAGGGCTGGAGGCAGCTGCTTGTTGGGCTGTCAGCCCCCAGTGAGAGGTGCTGGCCAGAGGGCAGCAGGACACAGGGCACTGCTGCTCCAGCTGGCCTGGACTTGACATAGTTTCTAAATAAATACAGTTTTTTTAGCACTAAGTGTTCACTGCCTGACCTCAAGTTGTTGCTTCTGATGGTGTCTGTGCAACCTGGAAGGTCCCTGCAAATTTTGGGGTGGGCTGGGTGGTGCAGAGAAATCATTGTTCTGCAGGTAGAGAGGGGAGCACACCTGTGAACTAGACTGGGGACACTCTCATCTTGCCAGAATGGCTGGAGCCTGTGGTGGATGAGGAAAGCCTGAGGGAGAGGCACTTGTTTGACTGAGCTCCCTCTGCAGAAGGAGCCCAGTTCTTGCTGGAGGCACTGGGTAACAGGACCATGAGGCAATGGGAGCAAGTGGCAGTAAAGAAATTCCCATTGAATAAGAGGAAAAACTTGTCACAGGAAGAAGGGGAGCTTCAGCCTTGGAAATACTCAAACAATGTTTGGAGCAGCCTGGAGCTGCCCAGTCTGCACTCATTTGTGCTGAGCACCACTTGACCCAGACCCCCTGAGGTGCTGTCTCATCTCCCTCAGCAGCCTCACAGCAGCTGCTGGTGGCATCGCTTATCCCCTGCTTCCCAGCCTTTTCCAAGGGGGCCGGACAAATGGCACCTGAGCTGTGTTTGGCAGCTGCTGTGGCCAGGTGCCTGCAGCTGCCCTCAGCCTTTGCGCAGCCCAAGGGGTTGCTGGTGCCAGATTTTGCCCCACCTGCTGTAGGCACTGAGCCTGCTGACAGCTGGATTCCTGGGCCAAGTGTGGCTGTGAGGGCCTGCTCCCCCTGGAGCTCCTCTGCTAAGAGCTGGTTCCACAGCAGCTTCTGGCATTCCATGTGTGAGTCCCCAGCTGGTGCATGCCTGGAGCCCTGTGGCTCTGGCTCTGGTGCCTGAGCGTGTTCAGGCAGGGCTGTCCCTGACCGCACTGCTCTGTGCTGCTGGATCTAGGCACTGCATCTTCCCCAGGGTGGAATGGAGGGAGTTGCAGCCACAGCAGGAGCACTGGTGGAGGCTCCAGTGTGGAGCCTCCTCACTCTGGGAGCTCCAGTGGAGGGGTGGGTACCCCTGTTTGGGACTGCGGAGTGTCAAGTAAAGGGGTCAGCACCTGTTTGGGAGGTGCACATGAAAAAAACAGGTTCCAGCACACTCCTGTGAGCAGTGCTGCTGGAATTCTGCTGGGATATGCAACCATCTGGGAGTTAGCTCACCCCTCCTTCTGCATCGAGGGGGCCTCCAAGCCCCACACTGCTGCCATGCTGGCACCTGCAGCTGGGGACTTGGTGGGGAAGCTGTGCCTGCACCCATCCTGTGCTGCCCCCAGGCTGAGCACCTCCTTCCACAGAGTGTGAGGAGGCTGTGGCCATTCCCCCTGCCCCGTACCCTGCCCAGACAGGGACACACGGACCATGATCGCAGGTAGCTCTCACAAGTGTTCTTAATTAAGGGGAGGGGTCTCCCAGGTGGCTCTCAGCCATGTCCCCACCCCCTGCTTGGACCCACAGTTGCTCAGAGCTCTCAGCCACCACAGTCCCATCTCCGTAGCCCCCTCAGCCTGTCTTCTTCACGACGTGGATGAAATAGCAGGGCACGTGGGCCTGTCCTGGTGTGTAGGGCTGGAAGTCGCCCAGGACGCTGTGCTGGCACTTTCCCTGGAAGGCACCTTTCAGCAGAGCTGTGAAGGCCTCCAGCCGGTGTGGGTAGTAGGAGAGCCGAAACTTGCTGCAAGGAGGCAGTGCTGGTGAGGCAGGGGGACAGTGGGGCACAGTGCCAGCCACCCCCCCAAGCCAGGAGCCACCTCTGCAGCTCTTCTCACCTCAGCTCTGGGTCTGCCCCAGCCTCAGTGGGGGGGACCTGCACCGTGTAGTCCAGGGTCACCATGTGTGCCTTGTTGTTTACCAGCAGCACTGAGGTGGTGATGTCCTTGGTCAAGTCGCTCTGGGAGACCACAGGAGAACATCTGTGTCCTGTGGGGACTCAGTGGCCCCCAGCCTGGGCACAATCCTGCTGGCTGCCCCCCTTGGGGCCGTGGGGCTAGGGCAAAGGGGATTGGGATGGGGCACGGCCTGCCAGCCACCGACCTTGTAGTAGATGTTCTTGCCGGGTGGTGCGCAGCCCGTGGCCAGGATGTGATCGTAGTTGCGGTGGTCAATGACCAGGACACCCCCAGGCCTCACCATGCTGGCAATGTTCCTCAGGGCCAGCTTGTGGTCACTCTGGTCCCCTGGAGAGGAAACTATGGTGTCTCCAAGCACTAGCTGTACCCCATGGCACAGCCCATATGCCCTCATCTTACCCATACACACACACAGATGCACACATAGATACCCGCCCCTACCATCTTCCCCCAAATCTCAGCTTGGAGAACCCACAGCCCCACCCATGGCATAAGCTCAGGCATGTTCTCAGCCTCACTGGAGCAGGGTATGTCACGTGGGAAACCCACCACCCGACTTTGTGGCACAAGTCTGGGTGTGCCTCCAGCCTTGCCAGAGCTGTGTCATTGATGCAGAAATCTCTATCATGACCATGGAACCCAGTGTACCCACTCATGTCACAGACTGGGGCAGTGGGGCCTCAGCTCCACCCTCCCGGGAGATGTGCCATGGAACAGCAGCTCCACTGTCTGTAATCCTGTCCCACTGATGCCGTGAGCTAGGACACATTCTCAGCTTGCTGGAAGACACTATGCACACATCCATAGGTGCTCCCCCTCCTCTCCCCTGCCCCAACTCACCTTTGAAGTCAGGCAGGTGCGCAAAGGAGTTCCCGAGGCAGATGACTGCATCAAACCCATCCCCTGGCTTCTCCAGGTCCTTCTCCAGTGTGAGCCAGTTGGCCTCCTCGATGACTGCAGCACAGGGAAATGGATGAGGACAGGGACACCCAACAGCCTCCCCTGCTTGCAAGACCCCATCCCAGCGTCACCCAGCCCTTCCCAGGCCCCTGTGGGTGCTGCCTCTGGCCTCTGGCCAGCAGCCAGACAGACGAGGACCATGGCTTGTTTTGCAGAGCAGCTGGCACTGGCAGGTCCCCGCAGCAAGGCCACCCGGCCAGCAGCAGTCCCAGATGAGTGGCCTGAGCACTGCGAGGGGCCATGGACAGTGCGCTGGGGGAGAGTGTCAGTGTTCACAGACCCCTCCCGGCCCCCACAGCCCTCGCACCCCATCGGTCGAAGGGCTCCTCCTTGCGCCGCTCCCAGCGCTCCTTCAGCGCGTACTTGAGCATCTTGTCGCTGGCATCGACGCTGGTCACCTGGAAGCCCTCCTCGAGCAGCATGATGGAGTCCACCCTGGGGACATGGCTGTCAGCGGGGCCGGGGGCAGCTGAGGGGGCCGGGGGGGGGCTTGGGGGAGGAGGGCACTGGGGATGGCCGGGGGCAGCGAGGCCCCGGGTAGGGGAAAGGGACACCTGGGAGGCGGGCGGGAGAGGAGCGCGGGGCCTCACCCGGTGCCGCAGGCCACGTCGAGGACGGAGCGGCAGCGGTGCTGGCGGAGCAGCGCCAGGAGCCAGCTGCGGTACTCGGCCGTGCGGCCCCGCGTGTCCCCGATGTACAGCTGCCACACGCGGGCCGCCCGTCCGTCCGCGTACTGGTCCGGCAGCCCCTCCGCCCCCACTCCCAGCGACCGCGTCCGGTACACGCTGTCCACCATCCCGCCGCCGCCGCCGCCACGGACCCGGACACCGACACCGCCGCGGCCCCTCAGCCTCGCTGCGCCGCGCCCCCGCCGCGCCCCGTCCCCGCGCTCCCACCAATCCCCGCCGCGTCCGCCCCCGCGGCCCCACCAATCGCCGCTCGCGCCGCGCCCCTCCCGCCCCCCGCCAGGCCACGCCCCCCGGCCACCGCCCCGCCAATCCGCGCCGCCCGGCAGCGCTCGCGCCGCGCCCCCTCACGGCCCCGACCTTTGCCTCGGCGGGGTCAGGGCCCGGCCCGGCCCGGCCCGCGGGACCCGCCCGCCCCTCACCGGCCTCCCCGGGCCGCAGCAGCGCTGATCCCGCACCCAGCAGCAGCAGAAGCGGGGCCGGCAGTGGCGGCGGCGACTCTGGGGAAAACGTCTTTATTTACAGTCCCGGCGGCGTGCGAGGAGCCGGTGGCGGGGCAGCACTCGCGGCCTCCCAGAGCTGGAGCCCCCGGCAGGGATGTGGCAGGTCTGGGTCCGCGGCTCCGTGACACCTAAGCACGGGATGGCACCCAGGCTGGCAAGGCGGGGCCAGGCGCTCCGGTCTCCCCCGAATCACAAGTCCCTTTTCCTTTGGTACCCATAGGCACAGCGGGGTGAAACCCCGGAGTGGTCGGCCCCGGGGGCAGGGGCTGCGTGCCTACAGCTCATCAGCTGGGCTGTGGGTGAGCGGAGCCTGCTCCTGGACCCCCTCCAGGGCCTCCCCTGTGTCCGGAAGGCTGGCAGCTCCCTCGCGCTCATCCTTCTGTCCCTTTTTCTTCTTCCCGCTCTTTTTTTTGCTCTGCTTCTCCCCAACGCTTGCCAAATCACCCTTCTTGCCAGTCCACTTCTCTGCCAGGCAGCCTAGGGAAAAGAGAAGAGAGGGGCAGAGAGGGCTCTGATGGAGAGGCAGGGCTTCCCATGCTTTAGCAAGGCTCCCCTACCCTCACAAGCGTTCCTGCATTATTTCAGCCCCTGGCAGCAGCCAGGACTTACTTGTGTCCTTTCCTTTTAGCACGTGGTTGGCACAGAGAAACTGGGAGAGGTCCTCTGTCTGGTGGTGCCTGTACCAATCTTCTATCACATCTTCATACTCCTCTACCAGCACATCGCACTACGGCAGAGAGGAGAGCTCAGCTCCAGGCATATGCTGGTGTGTGGCAGGACCAGGGTCAGGCTCCTGCCACAGGTCCTGCCAATATCCTGCTCCCAGCAGCGCACCCCTGGATGCTCTCCCCCCAGCACTCCAGCCTAAAAGGTCAAAGCAGCCACTGAGGGCCAGTCCCATGGGGCAGGGTACCTGCTTTTTGAGGTCAGCCACCTCAGCGGAGGTCTCGTTCCACAGCTCGTAGGGGATGTCCATCACCACCTTGACACCCTTGTGCACCAGATTGTGCAGGGTCTCGAACGTCTCTGACATGCCCTAAGGGAGGGAGCAGCACTGCCTGGTGAGGTGGTGCTCCTCCTGCAGGGCTCCCACTCTGCAGGAGTGACACGGTTGACTCCCCGTGTCAACCACAACCCCGCTCAGCCGTGCAGGAATGTGCAAGCCAGATCCCTTGGACATCAGCGTTACCAGAGGGGAGTTCAAGTGGCAGCTAGTCCCCATCTGCAAACCTGGTCCCAAAGCCAAGAGGAAGAAAGCCCCTGGTTCCCTCCATGCAGGCAGGAGCCTGCCCACTGCCACCAAAGACAGCACCCTACATCTGACTTGGGGGGCAGCGTGGTCTCGCATGCCAGGCACTAGAAGGGGATCCAGAGGATGGGAAGAATGAACCTGGTTTGGCACTCTGGCAGTGAAGGGATGGGTGAGGCATATTTGGGAGCAGGAACTGAAGGAACAGCTGTCACCTTTGCGAATCTGTTACTGCCGCTCCTCTCCTTGTGCAGGTTGTAATCCAACAGCCTCTTGCAGATGTTCTCTGTCACCTCAATTAACCGGATGTCCCTGCATGGAGAGGAGGAATGGCTCAGGCTTGGCGTGGGCCTCCAGCAACAGCTAAGGCACAGGGTGAGCCTCCCAAAGCCTCCAGCTCTGGAGGCAGCGACAGCAACAGGAGACTCCCATCCCACTCCCACTTACGACTGTGTGTACTTGACAGCAGAGCCCTTCCCATCCAGGAAGCCGTACTTGGTGTCGATCACCTCCTTGGTCTTGCCAGTCTCCTCGAAGGCGGATTTCAGCTCCACGGCTACATACTTGCACACTGTGGGAAGGAGAGAGCACAAATGGTTTAGGGGGTGTCACTGTTCTGACAGGCAGCGTGACCAGAGCACCTGGGACAGCAGCAAGAACCAGCCCCAGGAACTGGGCACACCAAAGCTGCTGTGAGCACAAAACACATCTTGGCCATCCAAAGAAATAACCTGGAATGGCTCAGCTGCTTCCACTGGAGAACGCTTGAAGCAGGAGCACCCAAACCAATGCTTCAGTGTAAACCAGCTGCTGGTACAGCTGGGAAGTCACATAGGCTCAGTTCTGCCTGCAGCTTTCCCCCTAAAAACCTCTATTTCCCTGCCACTTCTCCCTTTTAGAAGAGCATGGCATCTTTTTGCAATGCAAGTCCCAGTGTGGCTGAGCTTCTCCTCGTGATGACAGCACGTTCCACCTGGTACTGGTTCTGTGCTCTCACTGCTCTGGGGACACTGGGGCTGTGCTGGGGACTGAGCAGCTGGCAGGGCTCGGTGGCCTGGGTGACAGGACAAGGTGCTGGCTGTGAGCTCCAGCAACACAACCTGGGGCTCTGCCTGCAGCAGAGACCATATCATCAACAGATTTAGAACACAGTGTGTGGTTATTTTTATAAAACTAAAAAAAAAAAGCTTTATTTCTTCTCTAAAAAGAGCCCAACACAGCTATAGAAACAGACAGCAGGAGAAATATCTCAGGGGTTTACAAGTGGGAATGGGGAGGAATGGAAGCCAGGCATGGTGTGGCCATTCCTGCCCCAAAGATGGGATCTCAGGAGACTGGAGAAAGCTTTGTCCAGTGCTGTGGGGTCCTGTTTGTCAGGAGCCACCTCTTCTTCGAGCTCCGCTTTCAGAGAAGGACCAAACTCCAGCAGGAAATGGTTTGACAGCAATGAGCCACTGTCTTCTCCCAGGCAATTATGTGAGTTGAGAGATGACCCAGGCAGGAAAAGAGCAAGGTGGCTTCTCCAGAGCTCCTGCACGTGTGTTGATAAGCCCTGTGCACACCTCCTGCATGGTCCTTTCTCTGCTGGCATCAGGGGCTGGAGAAGATTGTGGCCATTTCTCAGGTGAGATGATCGTTCCTTCCCGCAGCCTCTTGGAACTCGGGCCTCAAGGATGTCCCCCTCCACACCACACCTGCTGCTGGTGTGCTGCACCACACACATGCCAGGAGTGCTCACTGCTGAGTCCAGTTATCCAGATGCTTCCTGCAGCTTTTGCTGTGCACTGACACAGATTCCAAGCCCAAGCAGGAAGAAGAGCAGAGTGTGGTCAGTGTTCGCGCTGATGCTTCTCTGAGGCTACGCTGATGCCACAGCAGAACTCGGACATCAGCATCCCCAGAGCTGCTTCCCCAGCAGGGAAAGCTTTGTAAAGAACTCCCTATTTATTTTTTAAAAATTTTCTCTTTGCTGTCCAGCTCCACGTGCGCTTGCACAGCAAAGACAGAGGAAACCGCATCAGGCAGCAAATGTCCGTCATGATCTACACTGGATTGCCTGTGAACCAAAGGGATACTCAGATTGGAGGCATCACGGAGACCGAACTGTAAGTAGCACACGCGACCAGTCCCAGTTACGAACCGGCAGGCGATCAAGTGACTGCCGGGAACAGCGGTGCCCGCGGGCAGGAGGCGGGCAGAGGGGCAGCCCGCGGGGGCGCAGCCCCGCACCAGCGACCTCCGGCCCGAGCAGACAGCAGGCGGCGGCCGATCACCCCGGTCCCCCGAGGCCCCGCTTACCCTCGCACTTGCTGGGCAGTCGCACCCAGTCCGAGTCGTCGCCCCCCGCCAGCGCCGCCGCCATCAGCAGCATCAGCAACGCTGCCCCCGCCGCCGCCGCCGCCATGACTCCGCTTCCGGGGCGCGCTCCCGCCCCGCCACGCCCGGTTACCATGGCGATCCCGCCGCATCGGCCAATGCCGGAGGCGCGCGTGACCCGCGTGACCAATCCCCGCCGGCCGCCGCCAGCCAATCCCAGCGGCGCGCGGCCCCCGTAGCACCGCCCCCGGGCGGTCCCGCCGGGCGCCCACGTGGGAAGGGGCGCGCACGTGGCAGCGGCCGCCGCTCGGGGTACCCACAGAACCTTCCGGGGCCCTTCCCTACCTCTGAAATTCCGGAAACTTTCCCCCCCAGGTACCTTGTGGCCCCTTCCCTCTGATTAATTTGTGGTCCCTTCCCGTCCTTCAGGTAATTCCGGGGCCCTGCCACCCACATAAATGTGTCAGCCCTTCTTTCTTGTCCACTCAAGCCAAGATTCCCATCCTGCACCTCCCCCGGACAACACTGGGTCTCCTCCCTCCTCCATTTGAGGGTCCTCTCTCCACTCTCCAGAATATTTCTAGTGACTTCCGCACCCCTACACCAAACCAGGGGGACTTACCCTTGGGCAACTGCCCGTACTCTCAGCTCTGGGCGAGGAGGATGGAGGTGAGGACAGCATCAGAGAGCAAGACCTTCAGCAACACCACACGGACAGCCATAAGCAGGGCTGCCAAGGCAGGGGCCGGTGACACTGCAATGGAAGGGTGAGGTGATGCCTGCCACAGACACCCCACTGCCCCCACATTCTCTCCAGGCCTGCCATGGGGCCACGTTTGGGCAGACTTGGAATCCTGACACATCCCAGAGACACCTCATGTCACCCTCATGCTGTCCCTGAGGGCAGGCTAGCTCTGACCCAGTTTCCCCATTCTTCCCAGCAAGGTGAAGCCACCCTCCCTCTTCCCGAGTCCCACAACACCGTGGAGAAAACCCATCCCAACCACCACACAGTCCCAGCCAAGCCACTGGCCAGGGCTTTCTCTCCAGACATTCCCACCAGGCAGGGGCCAGAGACTCACCAGCTGTGCTACACAGCTCTGCCGCCTCCTCATTGCCTGTGGGATAAAAGAGCAGCTGGGGAGGCACTGGCAGCCCAGCACCAGGTGTGTGGCAGTGCTGGCCACAAACCCCTTCCTGTGATCGAGACAGCAACGTTTGCCCCTAGGGCCTCACACCTGCTCCCTGCTGGCCCCAGAGGCCCTGCCAACCTCCCTCCTCGGGGGCACCAGTGCACACACCAGGCTGGGCAGCAGGGTCATACCCGTGATGCGGATGGGGCTGGAGCTGTGGGATGGAGAGGTCCTGTTGGCCCCCACATGGCAGGCAAGTTCCCTCTCGCGCGGGGCGTCACTGGAAAGGAGGGAGACGGAGCAGACGGTGCCACCATCCTCCTGGGAGGCCCCATAGGCAAAGGACTGCAGAATGCTGCCGTTCCCACCGGAGATCCAGACAGCATGGCCAGAGCTGGGGGCCAGGTCGCTCACCACGCACACGACCAGCTGCCGGCGCTGCCCAGCCAGCACCATGCTCAATGGCCGTGTCAGCGTAGGCAGTGGCACAGCTGCCCTGCCAACTGAGGGAGACAGCTTAGGGCCACTGCTTCCCTCACACATCCCACCCAGCACGGCCGCCACCTCGGCAGAGCTCAGCCTTTGCATCCAGACTGGATGGCACCCGGCTTTTCCACCTCCTGGGTCTGCCCTGGGGGTACTCACGGGGCAGGAGCGGGAGCAGAACGGCAGCCAGCAGCACTTGGAGCAGCTCCATGGCAGCTGCAGCGGGTGGGGCTGCCAAGGCTCAGCCCCCAGCCGCAGCTCCAGCTGCGCCGCCCACCGCCGGGTCTGCGGAGCCGGGGCTGGCGCGGCGCTCCCCCGCCGCTGGTTCGGCTCCGCTCCGCCCCGCCGGGGTCGCTGCTCCTTCCCGGTCGCACCACAGAGCGAGTCCCGGCCTGAGGGTGCCGGCCCCTCCGCGCCTCGCCCCCGGGGACACCCCCAGAGCCTCCCGCCCGCCAAGCCCCGGGAGCACCCCCGCCCCAGCACGGCGCTGCCGGCAGGGGAAGAAGAAACTACACAAGAACTCTGGGCACGCAGGGTACGGCTGCCCCCGGGGCACACGCTCTGCCCCGCGGTCGATGGGGCGGGCAGAGGGGAACGGAGGACGCCTGGGAAAGAGCGGGGTGGTAGCTGCTGTGGACTTAGGGAGAGGACAAACTCCAGTCCTACAATATCCATGCTGCACATTCACGAGCCAGACTGGAAATGTCTCTGCTTTATTCTTCTTCAGCCAAATGCACCAAAACAAACCCCAAACCCCAGCACCACTCAGCTTGGTGACACTGAACACTTCCAGGACACACCTGGCAGAAGAACCTTGGTTACTTGCAGTCAAGGCTGTGGCTTCACACAGCAGAACTTTGTGCCACCTTCTTTATGACTCATGGCACATGTATTGAACAAAACATGTACAGTAACTTTAACATGAACACATTGTTAAGGCATACGGTTTTCAAATACTTTTCCTGAAAAAAAACAACCAAAAATATTTTTTGTAATTTCCAGCATTCACTTCATGATGTTTTATGACCTCTTCAAACCTAGTTTCAGCCTGCACTCAAAGAACCCCATCACTCTCAACCCAGGAGCTTGGGTGGAGCAGCAATATTGCATGATTTTCATACATTCATTCACTCAGTAGCTGGTGATCCTTTAGATAGTCCAAACAAACCAACAGAGACATCTTTCATTGCCCTACAGCTTGGCAACCACCCTGTCACAATACAAACATCAAATTAATCTTGAATTCTTTTGAAGAACCCGAGAACTGATTTAATACCTGAAACTCAGGGACAAGGACAAGACTTGATACATGCCTCCTCCCTCCAACTATCACCCTGCCAAGGACCAAGCTACTCCACATTGAGCTTTGTTTTTATGTTCATGGCTGCCAGCTCAGCCACAAAGTAGCGGAAGACATGGGGCACAGGGACAACCTCGATGGTGTCCACCTGGCTGCAGAGGGAGCAGGAATACCTCCTGCTGCTGGTCACAGAGGATTGGGACAGTTTCTCCAGCACAGGGGATGTCAGGCTGCCACAGCTTGTGCACACATAGGCTACGGAGCCGTCAGAGCAGTTGAACAGGCGGTCCTGCAGCAGGAAGGACGTGCCATGGGCCAGCAGAGCATCCCGCTCCATCTCGCCAAAGCGGATCCCACCTTCCACATTCCTCCCCTTGACAGGCTGGTTGGTGACAGCATCTCGGGGCCCCGTGGTCCTCACCTGGAACTTGTCAGAGACCATGTGGCGCAGGCGCTGGTAGTACACCACACCCACGAAGATCTCTGCTTCCAGCTCCACCCCGCTGATGCCGCTGTACATCTTCTCTGTCCCAAAGAAGTTGTAACCCGCACTCGCTAAAGTCTCACCGAAGTATTTCAGAGCAGACTTCTTCTCGGTGAAGGTGAAGGGAGTGGCATCATAGGAGACCCCATGCAGGGCTGCTGACTTCCCCGCCATGCTCTCAATTAACATCCCAATGGTCATGCGGGAGGGAAAGCCGTGAGGGTTGAAGAGGATGTCTGGAACCATCCCGTTCTCTGTGAAGGGCATGTCCTCGACGGGCCAGAGCTGGCTTAGGATGCCTTTCTGTCCGTGACGGCTGGCAAATTTGTCTCCAACAGTGGGATTTCGGGGAACCCTCACAGTGATGCAAGCCTTCTTGAACTTCCCAGTGCCACGGTCATTGCTGCACAACCTAACGTTGTCCACAATGCCCACTTCTTTACTCCTGTGTAGGAATCATAGCAAAGGTGTCAGGTTTGCTAACAGTTTTTAGTCTTGAAAGGAAAATGAAACAAAAAACCTAAACCTCTTATCAAATGCCTTGGGACAGCTGAGAAACACCACCATTCTTCAAAGTACTACTCAGTAGTGAGGGAACTTGGACTAAGAATCAGGGCAAGGAAGCAATACAAAGGCATCTTCCAAGTGCCATTCAGGTACCACTTTCAGGCAATCAGCTAATGTGCCATCCATGATTTAAAATAAGCATCATTTCAACTTGGTTCATCTGTATCACACTTTGTATCTGATAAACTGCACCCCACTGCCATTTCCATTGTATTAAGGCAGCAGCTCCTTTCCCTACCACCAATAAATTTACACCATACTGATGGGATCCTAAAATAAAGAACCCGATTTCAGTTCTTCAGTAGAGAGGGAAGTTCAAAACAGAAAGGGAAGGCAAAGTGTGAGGTTTGACAAGTGCCTTGTTCAGGGGTGTGCTCCTTCTCCAAATGAGCCCTCAGCCTGACATTCCATGTACCAGGGGTCTGCTGCAGGCTTAACTGTTACCATGTCCACATACAACCAGCACAGGCAAATCACCGAAAAAATATCCTCTTGGGATAAGCCAGCTCTGAAGCACACACTGGCTTAGAGAAAATATGTGATACATGCCTGGGAGTCACCTAAAGCATGAACTTCATGCTTTCTGTGATGCCATGGACACTATTATGTGAGGAGAAAAGGGAACATCTGCAGGGAAAGGGCCAACTGCTCTCCCCACAGGGTGCGCAGGGACAGGAGTGACGGGCTGACTTACGGATAGTACACAGTGAAGGTCTCCCCTGTGTTGAGGTTCATGAAGCTGTAGAAGGGGTCCCCAGGCTGCAGGATAGACCCAACAAAAGGCAGTCCATCAGCATCCAGCTTCTCCCCAGTGTTTGGATCGTTAGGCCTGATGCCAAATACCAAATTATCGCCTGCCCTGCTGGCTTTAAGGGAAAGGTCAATGCTCTCCACCTTGATAACACTTCCATAAGCAAATCCTCTCTGCCAGGAAGATTTATTTACAATCTAAAAAGAAGAAACAAAAACCTATTAAAGACTTGCTGAAAACTTCAAAAAAGAAAATATTTACAAAGGTAAGCATCAGATCAAAATGGGAACATTGTCTTTTTAAAGCCTCCCAGTAAGTCACCATTACAAAAAGCTCAAGCCTTGTGTAACTCCAGTATTTTTCAAAGCTGGAAGGCCACTGCCTTGGACAAATGAAGCTCTGCTCTACTCCCAGCACCTCCAGCATTGCCTACTGTAACAGCACAACCACTGTGCTGCTGAATCTGCCCAAAAAGTGTGAGGACCAGCAGAGATAGAAAGTGTGGGTTTTCAGCTGAATATCACACCTACTCCCATGCCCCCCATCAAATTCCTTCAGAGGACAGTGGGATTTTTCTTCTGGTGGCTTACCATTGCATCTTCCATGTCATAGCCACTGTAGGAGATGACAGCCACGATGGAGTTGGTGCCAACAGGATAGCTGTCCATCCCATAATAGTCATACATGCTGGGCCTCACCAGAGGGCTCTGGGGGGTGTGCAGGTGGTACAGCTTGTTATCCGAGCGATCCTTGTAGTTGTAAACAGGAAACCCCATGGTCTGCTTTCCTGGAGGGAAGGACGGAAACCTGGGATTTATTTCTCTGTGTATCTTTACATCTTTATCTCTGTGTTAAGAAAAAAGCTGGAAATACTTACTAATTTAGAGGGATTATCAATCTTAAACCCCTTGGAATTTAGTAATTACCCTAAGTCTGGCTATAATTTTGCTATGAACCACAATATTCAATTCCTTTCACAGCATTTCATAAGGATTACATCTAATTTTGTTTTCTTTTCTGAAGATTTGTTTTCTTTTCTGAAGTTTCAAAATCTCCACTAAGGATGGTGTGCTGTTTCTGGTTTTGCTTACTTGGGAAGTTTATTTTTGTGTGGTTTTTTGTTTTGTCATTTTTGGGGAGATGTATGTGTGTCTTCTCCCCAGTGTTTCCCAGAGTGAAGCCCATGTTACGTATTTCCAGGCCAAAAAGCATTTGCTTCTGCAGCATCAATATCCTGGCAAGGGAACTGAATTTTGAACAGTCATATTGCTATTTGAAGAAAAGTATAAGAAAGAGGCAGTGTTTTAAGGACACCTTTGTGATAATACTGTCAGAAATTCAATGCATCAGAGGTGTTAATGAAGTGCTAATCCCCTTGTTGCCCAGGGTCTTGCAGCATTGGGTACTACAGCGCTTACCCATCTGGCACTGGTACATGTTCCGTGGACTTTGGTTGTGGTCGGAGAAGGGAATGAGATTGGCCACCACGCTCAGAATACTGTGAGGGAAGAGTTCCTGGTGAGTGGTCACTCCAGGCACCACCTCTGACTCCATTGTTGCCACATTCATGAAGATCTGCAAACATCAAATTGGATAATGCTTGTTCACTTCCTTCTTTTAAAGGGAAGGAAAAAACCCAAAGCTGTCTCTGATGGCTTTCTATCCATTCCAGTTTGAGCTGTGATTGTTGTCTGCACTGTAGTGTATTAGCAAACAAATCAGACAGCTGGGAAACCACTATCACAGATTAGCTGCAAGGGAAGAGAGCCTGAAATACAGAACTGCAGTAATGTGTCTCCTTTCTGTCTCCCACTTTAACAGTAAAGTGGATGAGCTCCCCAGCAATCCACTGCTTGGCTGCCCAGGGGCCATTTGGTGAACATCTTGTAGCACAAGATGACATGGTACACACAACACAGCAATCCTTCGCCTCAAGTCTTCACAGAGTTAATAACTGAGGCAAGATTTGAAGACCTTAAAAAGATCTTTACAGTTCAGCTATGATATTTACCAGAAATAGATTTGCAGGAGTGAAAAACCCCATTTTGTCACCTATTCTAGCTCTTCAACACAAGCCTCATCCTCAGCTCCTTTCATAAATATTTTCCAAATCTATTTTTGATGCCAGATACCGCCGCAACATGGGAATATGCAAATCCCACCTGTTCCAGAGTCCCAATCCATTCATTTTTTCCATAGGACAGGTTCCTGACAGGCCGCACCATCCGGCAAGGGTTAGTGAAAATGAACAGCCCAGGATACAAGCTGGGTTTTCCTGTCATTGGGATAAGGACCACTTCTGCCCGTGCAGGAAATCTCTTCTCTTGTGTTATCTGTTGGTGCAAAGAAATAACAATCTAGAAACACAAACCAAGTTTAACTAAACTGCATTCACCTGGTCACACAATGAAAATGTCAACCACAGGTGTAGCCACTAATAAAAAGCTGTGGAGAAGAGTTCTTAGAAATACTTTCAGAAAAACCTCCAACTCCAAAAAAAAGACAGAATATGTCTTATCTTACCTTCTCCAAGCAAAGGTTCTTTCAAAAATTGTAACTTCACAAACCAACACATGAAACATATGAATAAAAAAAAAAAGGTAACACAAAAGCACACTTCAGTACTAATACACAACCAAAAATAACTTACTGGGTCAGATTAAAAAAAAAAAAGAAAGAAATGGATGCCTAAGAAATTCTAAACATTCCTGTTTTTGACCACTGCATGTTGAAGATGTTTAGCTAAGAAACATCTTAGCCAACAACAAACCTTGAAATGGCGGAGGGTTTCTGCAATCTCAGGAGCCAACTCCCTCTCTACCCAGCCCACCATGGAGCCATCCAGCACAACTCTGTAGCACTCTGAGTAAGGCTGGCTTGGAGCTGCATCAATGGGGGTGACACCTGTGGGAAGAGGGGGGTTGATGGAAGGAACAGCCAAAAAAAAGCAAACAAAACACAGAAATTATTTCTGCACTTCTCAGCTGAAACCAAGAAACCTTCTGAGACATCAAAAAATTCTTGGCAAAGCCATAGACAGGTTCAATGGAAAATTAAAAGCATTTACAGCTTAGAATGTCATTCCTCTCCCCATTTTTCTGACTAAAATAAGGATTGTCATTCACAAGTGAACTGCAGTTCAAGTATTTACAATGTTACCGCTTAGTCCAGTTTCTCAGAGCCGTGAGAAATACCTTGTGCAATTCCTTGTCCTTCAGGGAACATGCTCACAACTACAGCACACAGCTGAGAGACACTGACATTGAATTTTACAGGCTGATGTGCCTGTACAAGCAATGTGTTATTAACCACTAAGCAGAAGCCCAGTATGTACAGGTCAAACTTGACTTCACCTTCTCAACTGAGCAGTGTTCTGTGATGCTGTGTGGAGAACCTTTCCCAGTTATGGGGCTGCAGGGCAGGGAGGTAAGAAAGGAGAACACTTCGCTGAACCACCAGGCCAGTGAAACATACCCAGGGAACATAACAAAGGTGGAATGTCTGTCACGGGCACCATCTCGGTGACGATTTCACACAGAGCTGTCATGTGGTTCATCAGCCCACAGGGCTCTCCATCCGGGGTGTCCACGGGGCACAGGAAGCCCCAGGATTCGGGCAGCAGCTTGCGGACAGTCGTGGTTCTCATCTGGGAAAACGCTGCCCCTCTGTGTATGCAGCGGAAGTGGGAGAGGTAGCGGATGAAATTCAGCTTGTCCCCCACCACACAGAGACCACTGTCCTGCAACATGCCCAGCCCTAGGGAACAAAGGTGAGATTTATGTCAGGACCTCATCCAGCTTGAACAAATACAGGATGATGTTACAAGACAGCTTCTTATTTTTCACTGACAACCCCTAAAGATGCTCACATTGGATCCCAACAGGGGAGGTGCACGTGCACAGGCAACTCAGTGACCTGTAAGAGACCTAGAGACTTTAAATTCCAAGCTATTTGTTAAAATCTAGCTTCTTTTACAAACATGTGGATGTAATTGCCAGTGAAGTGACTAAGAATTTGCAGCTGGTATGTTTTACCAAAATTCTGCAGGTTTTTCATCTAATTTGATTTTCTAGTGGGCACTCCATTACAACACTGTCATACTGGACACTTCAGGGAAGCATCAGATAAATCTAAATATACATCAGCAAACCAGTTTCTCTCCATTTAAGCTCATATGACTAAGTGAAGTTCTGATTAAAAAATGCCCCTTCTCTGTCTTACATTGCACCTTCTAGGAAGAAATAACCTTTGGGAAAGCAAATCAAATTATGGTCACTATTTTGGACAATGCTAAATTTAATTTCAATTTTTCATCTGGGCAGAGGCTTTGCTTTCATAACTAACCTGTTCTATACCATGCACAATGCCTATACTTGTGCATAAACCTTGCCTTTTTCCTTAACAATCCCTTTCTTCAAACCCCTTTTAGCAATTCAGTTACAGCGTACAAAGCCTGCCTACAAGCGGTTGTTTCCAGTTAAGAGCTCAATTTTACATTGTTTCTCATTCTGTTTTACAGAAAAAAAGGAAAAAAAAGGCATCTTAAGCCTGCAGATTTACCTGTTTTAGACCGCAGGTTACCAGTTGCAAGCAGATACTCAAATGGCTTGGTGAAGTCTGGTGCCATGCCAAATGCCTTCACCAGGCTGTCTGTATTTAGGTTGATATTTGCCTTTTCCGCTTTTTTCTCCAAAACAAACCTAACAGATTGCAGCCAGGTTTCAAGCCTCTCCTACGGTTTAAAAGTGAGAGATTTAAAATTAAGACAGGACAGGAAAAGCTTGAATTAGAACATCAGTTCTAATATAGCACATCAGCTGCACATGCTACAGAGCTCCTCTAAAATTAGCAAGATGGACACCTTTTAATGAACTGACAGTTTTCCAGACTTATTTCCAACACTGGCTTCATTCTATCAAGATGTTGATGGTATATGTCAACACAGAACTAAAAGGAAAACACCCACCCAACAGCTTGGCAATCACTTCCACCCAGAATGGTGATGAATCTGGCAAATTAAGTACAATAATAAAATTTCATAAAGAACAGACAAAACCCAAATCAGAAATTGTACCCAATCTGACCACAAGGATAACTCTGCATACAGTGTACACTGTGTCTACTGTATGCTTTAGACTATTGAGGATCTTAGGATTAAAAAAAAAAAGGGCTGTTAACTCAGTCCCCTGCTGATCTGAC
Organism: Pseudopodoces humilis; assembly: GCF_049639895.1. NCBI lineage: Eukaryota > Metazoa > Chordata > Aves > Passeriformes > Paridae > Pseudopodoces > Pseudopodoces humilis. The sequence continues at coordinate 11,457,594 of NC_142202.1, forward strand.
AGCAAGGGCTAGACAGGAAAGCAACTTTTTCTAGTTCCTGGTAGCTGTTCTATATAGCACTAAAATGCTTCCCCAAGTTCACTTTAAAGCCACTCAAGTAGCAGGGAGTTTTTTACAGTCTTTCAACAAAACAATGCTAAAGAAAATTCTGGCTAAATGGAAAAAGAAAGATTAAAGAATTATGTAATAACACAGGGAAGTATCTTATTTGGGGATGAGAACTACTATTCCACAGTGAATTTCATGGGACACGACTACTCTCTTCCCAGCATCCTAAAGTGACATATCCCTATAAATTGAATTGGAATATATTAGTATTATACTAATATTATATATATACATAATACTAATATATATATTAGTATAATACATATATTATACTAATATAATATAATATATATATTACTAATATATACTATATACTATTAATATTACTATATTAGTAGTAAGTTACCTGTTTAAGTAAAAAGCATGTTTTTAACTTTCTGATCTGTAAAATATTTTAAAGATGTGGGAGCCATGACCTCACCTTTAAGAACATAAGGAAAAGCTGTCCTGGGGTAAGCACCTCATGATTCATGAGACTGTCTGGATTATCCTCCATGCACTCTCCTTTGGCAAAAGTATAGAGCTTCTGGGTCATCATACAGAGCAGGTAGAACTTCTCAGTTCTATTGGTCAGGTGAATGCAGATACAATTGCTGAAGGAAGAGAAAGAAGGAGGACAACCACCATGATCTCTTCATGCTAGATTCATGTCCTTCAAGTTTCTCCTAAATAATTGTAAACCATTTTTTAAAATAAAAAAGCCTAAACAACAAGGCTTAAGGCAAGATAAACAATGCAAGTAGATGTAAACTACAAAATATTTCTGTTAGCACTATCAGTGTCCTGCCACAGAAACTCCAAATCTCCACTGTTATCAAGCCATGTATGGAAAACTGTGAGCTGAGCAACAGCCTAGCACAAAGAAAAAAGGAAAACCATACCTAATTCCTAAAGCTGGAGGAAGAGCAAACACCTACCTTACCAGAAAAATGAATTTTTTAGTTGAATGCCTGCTACACTGACAGTCTTAAAGCAAATTCTTCCTCTGCTTTCTAACTTATTTAATGAAAGAAGAATTTAAAACATTTCTTTTCTGCTTTTTTAACAGATAAAAAAGTTATTCAGAATTGACAGAGATTGTGTGAAACTGGCAGTAAACTACAGTATTTCTGTTCAACAAATGTATCCTCAAGCAGTCACAGAGATAGCTTTAACCTTGTCTTCCTCAACCTTTGTGTTTTTCATGAATGACATCACAAAAATTCCATTTAAATAAAAACTGTCACCCTCTTGTGAAACTATTTTGGGAATACTTGTGTCAAACCATTAGAATACACATAATCATAATACTCTCACATAGGCCTATAAATTCAACACAATGACACTGGATCACATCCACATACAGACCTCAGAATGAAATCTGCAGCCTGTTCATTGCTGTACCACTCAGGCAGGTTGAGTTTCACTCTGAAGCTCTTTCCCAGGTAATCCAAGACGTTTTGCTGTGTCAAACAGCCGGCATCCACCACTGCTCTCATCATCTCAGTAACACAGTTCACATAAAAGGTGTCATCTTCCCTTCCTTTCACCAACTCTTCAAAAATCTGGTAGTCTGGGAAATTAACTAATGCCTGAGAGACAGAAGTTTATCAGAACAGAAAAATAAGGTTGTAACAACATCTGTCTACAAAATACAACTAAAGAACTAAGGCACCCCATGATTTAGGTTTTCAGTGCTCTAGAAATGCCTTTCCACAATGAAAACTGCAAAATGCCGTGGGGTTGAGATGCTTAGAGAGTAATCCAGGGGATATTCATACACTGATAATGATCTCCATTCAGACCATTCATTAGAAAAAAACCCACAAAACCATGAGGGTGTGACTCTCCTCTCATCTCTTGTCCCTGCAGTAACTTTCTCTGCTGCAGACTGTTTGACTGCAGTGTTACACAGTTAGGATCACCTTTCTCCAATCAGAATAGGAAGGCTGACTGAAAATACTCCAAGTGGTATTAGCTTCTTCTCATTATTTAAAATAAAAATGCTTTGCAGAACTTCTGTATTTATTCAATATAGAAACCAGAAGCATTCACTGCTTACCTTCAGAGCAAATCCCAAGGGGAGGAAGAACAACTCTTTGCGAAAAATGAAATTCACCATGACACAGCCATTTTCCAAGTAGTGAAGGTTCATATTTATTGCAGTATGCTCATCCTTGACACAGTGCATCACCACCCCTGCAAATATCACAACATCAGCATAAGCTGCACTAAACCAAGTGGATGCATCACTGGGTCATGCCCAAAGGGGTGTGAGACAATTCATGAGAGAAATGTTGGTACTTGATGGCTGAGAATACCAGGCAGATCGCTCACAACAGTGTCAGTTTCAAATAAACACACCAGCTCAACTCAGCCCTTAGCTAAAGAGGGCTGTGCCTCAAGACAGCCAGCACATTTGCTTGGAAGATGCAGAAAGTTCTTAAGGAAAGCCCCAGCCTCAGTTATCCTGTTTGTAACCTTCAGTTGTAGGACATAGTAACACACAAGTATAGTTCCTAATTCCACTCTTATCTCTGTGTTTGGGTGGCAGTGCTGCAGCAGTGTTTCCTGGTCCTGTTCCATGCTATCCACTGCAGGACAAAGACAAATAAAACAAAAAAGGACCATCTAATCTGGCACTGCCTTGAAATAAACTAGTGTGGAACTACAGTGTGTGCTCAAGCACCATGGTCCAGGCAAATCAGCAACTAGCAACACCCGAGTTTAAAATGCTATTTAACATTTTCTGGCTTAATTAAATTTTAAACTGGTTTTGCTGACTATAAACGACAAAGGGAAGGTGCAGCCATGCACCATAATTTTACTCTGCTTCATGGATATTAAATCTGCCTCCATGAAGTATTGACAACATCAGTGAAATGAGTTCAGTGGATTACACTGACTTGTACTGAACGTGGGGTTTTAGTTACACTGTCCACAGAACAAAAGGTGACAAGTACTGCAAAGCCTGGAATAAAATCTCCTCACTCCCCACGAATAGCTCAGACAGCTCCCACAAGGCAAGTTCCTGCTTCTCGCTTGTTCCACCATGGTGGTGTGTTTACCCTTTATTCGTATGTGCAGAAAAAAATATTAACATTACACAAGAACTGTAACAAAACAAACTACCAAAATTCAGCCACAGATGGTCACTCCTGTTTGTCCTCCAGCAGTTGTTAGTAGGATGCTGCAGAAACTGCTGAGCTTACCATACTCTGTGAAACCAGGGCCTCTGTTTTTCCACTTGTGTCTTGTCATCGCAAGCGGGAAGTTTCGCCTGGGCATAATCAGCATCCTGATTACTTTTTCTAATCCATTGATTATAAAGTAGCCTCCCATTTCCTGGCAGGAGAAGAAAAATAATTTTAATATACTTAGAAACTCAGAACCGGCATTGTGAGTAAAAGAAAAAAATGCCTGCATTATACATGAAAACCAAACATTTAATGGGAAATAGCAAGACATGATTCAGCACTGCTTTTGGAAAGGCTGCACTCCTTAGCAGGGACTTAGGAAGTCTAAACGTAGCAGAGTGCAAGGAAAAGGATGCATGCTCCACAACTTAAGAGAAAGAAAAAACCTTTGTGATCAGTGAAGCATCTCTGAAGAGCTGACATTAACTTTTTAAAGCATGCACTCTGAAGTTGTCATTTTGAGTTTATAAACCAGAAGGATTTTCAGAGCAAAAGATCTTTGTCTGGTCACATACAAACTTACTTTTCTGATTTTCTTTTGTAGTTTGCTCTCTCTTTTTCTGTGAGTTCAAAATGCAGCACTAAATAATTCTGTTTTCAAATACAGACAGCTAACATGCTACGGGGGAGACAGGGAAAAAGCTGCAGAAGACAATTAGGAATGGAAATGTCTCTTTCAGGGCCTGTTCTCCAAATCTTTCTCTCTGCAGAGTCCCCTTCACAGCACTCTCAGCTGCTGTGTAGCAGTCGAGAGGTTCTGTACCAAAACTGTAGGTACTGACACTAAGCAGATCGCTCAGTTCAACAACAGCCACAGCTGCAAACTTCTCAAGCTACTTTATCAAGCCCCCAAAAAGTATCTGCTTTCAAGAGAAAATGGGAAGTCAAACTTGATACAAAATATAAAAGTTGAAGCCACTTGAAACAAAATATAAATGTTCAAGCCCACAAAGAGAAGTTGACCGGAGGGACTGCTCAGGTAAAACACAGACTTCCCTGACCCTCAAAATCCCCGTTACCTCTTCCTCCTCATGGTGCTGCATAAGGTCTTGTGGAGAAAAACCACAGAGGTTGCACAATTTGGACTTCACCATGATTGGAATATACCCTAATGGCTGTTTGATAGTCCCTTGTGGCATGTCATTCACTGACCAGCTGATGTCGGCCTAAAACGATACAACACCAACAGTAAGCAAGTTAAGTTGCTCTTTTATTATTTCCTGCTATATTACCTATACCTTTCTTACAACCACAAGCAGTTGAACAGACTTGTATCACCATAAAATGGTAGTAATAATAAAAAGAGACAGTAGATACATGCATAAAGATTACACTCTGGGGAACAGTCATCGTGGGTTTACAGAAGAAAATCATACAAGTCTAGAGTCAGGTAAAGAAGCTGCTGTGTGAGCCAACAGGGTTGGTCTGGCCTCCTTTGTCTTTCACACCCTTCAACAGAGCAGCCTAAATAAAAAAAGGCAGCCACAGGATAGGAAAGGAAACGTCACGAGGTAACACTTAGAAGCAGAAGAAGAGAGCAAGTGTTCAGTGAAAAGACATCTACACTACAGGCCTGACAAAATCTTTCCTTTCTTCATTTAGCATGCTCATGAGTAATCTGAAAAGCAAAAAAGAAAAGCATGCAGGAAAGAAAATTTATTAATAAGTTCTGGCAGTGGGTCAGCAGGAAGACTGTAGGAGCAAACAATCCTAACTTTTCGTGCAGAATGATGGGCTTTGAAAGAGCTGCTGTCCTGCAGGGAAGAAACATTGGCACTGCAACACAAGAACAGGGGTTCAACACCTGGCAGCAGCTAAAAGGAGTAAACTGAGTCTCAGAAATTACTGGAAAAGGGAAGTTAAATGCTACTGTGCTCCTTTAAATCGATGGGGTAGCCTTACACAGCGACTGCTGCAGTCTGTTCTACACCTGAAGTGATGATTAAGGGTCTACAGCTGCTCAGCAGAATGGGGGTCACATCTTACCCTGAGGGAGGGATATGGAGCTAAAGGAACACGGTGGAAACAGGGAATGATTACTGTTTTCAGCTGTGCATGGGCAAGGATGGAGAGAGGTTAACCTGTCCCAGCACAAGGCACTGCCTTCTCACACAAGGCACAGCAAACTGTTCTAACTGCTCCAAGAATTCAAAAAATACTTAAACATACAGACAATGGGGGAAAAAAAAAAAAGAGACAGGAAATAGTTCAGGTAAGAAAAATAAAATCAGCTCTAGCTCAGGAAAATCTAAAGTCGATTGGGAATACAGCTATGAACAACCTGCACTGCCCCACTTATATTTTCAGATAAGGTACTGCACTTAGAGCAGCTTTTATCATAGTAAGATGTACAGCTTCAGAGAAATAATAAATAATAAAAAAAAAACCAACAAAAAAGAGAACAAGCGAAAACCTGAAATTCCAAGCAAGCATTCCCTTGCACCAGGTGCCTCACATAAACAATCAGCTCGGACATAACTACACCATTTTAATAGAAAACAGCAATGTGCAATCCTTTCACACTGCAAAGGAAAATACTTGCTGGGGATGCTTCCTCTCTAGGCAAATTTCAAAGCACGTCAGGAAAACCAGGAACCTATGAACAGGAGAGATTTATAAACTTCCGTATGGCAGCAACGCTGCTTTTGAAACCTGGATTCCTGCAGAAACAAGATTTGGATGATGCCGCTCTCTGGGATGACACGGGTCTCCATCCAAGGTCTTACAAGCTGGCTGGCTGCTTGCAGGGAGAGAAACGTGACACGGGAAAGAAGGGCAGCTGGTCCGGGACCACTGACAAGCTTGATGTGCGGGAAAAAACAGCGAGGCCACTTATCACCAATACCCCAGAGCCCACGCGGGGCAGCGCTCCCTGAACACCCCGTGAGACCGGTGAGCCGGGAAGGGGCCTTTAACCACAGCACAGGGTCGGGACAGGGACAGGCGTGAGCGGAGCCCGGCCGGGACAGGGACAGGCGAGTGCGGGGCGGAGGGGCGCTGGCACTTACGGTGATCCTGCCGCGGTAGGTGCTGCGGAGCCCGCGGCACTCAGCCGGGAACACCCTCCTCTCCTGGCACACCGTCCCGGCCGGCACGGCGGGAGGGGCGATGGACACCCCGACCAGCACCAGCGCCAGCCGCTTGTCTTTCAGCGCGAACTCCACCGGGGGCACATCCTGCAATGGCACCGGGTTAGCGCGGCGGGGACGGGGGACGGCCCAGCCCCGCGGCCCCCGCTCGGCGCCCCCCGCACCTGCACGGCGCGATAGACGCCCTCGCTGACGGCGTAGTTGGAGGACCCGATGGGGGCGGCGGGGAGGCGGCGCGGGGTCGCCCCACGCCGCGGCGGCCGCAGGCGGTGCGGGTCCGGGCGCGGCTCCGTCCCGGTGCCCGCCATGGCGCGCGCTCCTCCTCACGGGAAGCGCCGCGCGGGGACCGCCGCGTGCGGGGCTCGCGCCGCCTCCCGCGCGTGCGCTCCGCACCCAGCCCCGCCCCTCCCGGGGCGCGCCCATCCCGCGGCCACTCCTGTCCCCAAATCCCGCCCCGCGCCCACCCTGCAGCTCCGGCCCCCCGAGCTGCGCCCCCCCCGACTGGCACTGCCAGCTCCCCGGCACCCTGTGCATCCGTGTCACCCGTGTCCCTCCCCCCGCCCAGCCACGTGCGCCCCTGGAACAGGAGCCTGGATATCCAGCCATCCCCATCACTCTCTGCTACTTCCGCACGCCTGGAATCCCGAGCAACCCCGCCATTCCCCAGCTCCCACCGCTGCCGGGACAGCCCAGGGGGTGACGCCAGTTCCCGGGACCCGCTGCCCCAAGGAAACACCACAGGCTGTGGGGTTTGCATGTTTTAATGATGGTTTAGGAGAGATGTGGATAGATGCGAGCTCAGCCGAGAGTCGGGAGCTCAGGCATTCGCCAGCCCCACATGCACACGCTGGCGTGAGAGCAGCCGGGCACACACGAGCCCGAGCCTGACGGGCGGCCAGCTCGGCAGTGCCCCGTGTGCCACACATCCTCTCAACACCAGGCTTTCCCAAGGGCTGCCACAGCGGACACTGTCATGGAGCATGATCATGAACGGCACAGCGATGCTCTCCTGGGAGAGAGCTGCGTGTGGGGAACAAGAAATGCTGGGAGCAGGGACATGCAAGCAGTCCTGAAGGGCACTGGTCACAGTCACCTGGATGAAATCAGCGTTTGAGCCTTTCTTAGATTTCTCCGGCGTTCTCCATGGACTGTGGGCAGCCACCAGATTTCAGCAGAAGCACAACATGACTAATTTGTATGGAGCAAGCCACATGGGAGTTACCTGAAACCCAGAGTCCAGTGGGACCAGACCCTGCTGGACAACGCAGCAAGAACACCTGGGCCAGAAATTCTTCATGGATGACATGAAGGGATACAACTAAGACTAGAGACATTCTGCAATATGGTAGGTGTCTTCTGGAAACCCAGCAGTATCCTGGGTGAAAGCTCAGGAAAGAGAGTAAGACCTTTTCTATTGACCTTTTAGCTGAAATAAACTAGAAAACATTTATTGTTGTATATTCCTAAAAAAAGAAACAAACGGAAGTCTCACAGGGGCTTGTGAGCATCACTTGCAAGGTGCACCCATGGCTGCAATGCCCAGCCACACACACATCCTCTACTCCACCTCATAGCTAGTATTTTGGGTAAAACTTTAGGCACTGTGCTCTCTGTCCTTTATCATTTACCTTCTGTGCTTTATTTTGGGGGGAACTTTGAGAGAAGGTGGAAAATACACATTTTCCTCCAGAGGATGTTGCTTATTCCTGAAAAATTCAGCAAACAGAGGATTCAAGCGTCCCTGAAACACTACCTCCCCCAAGCCCAGCTGGAAAGGCAGGCTATGAATAGTTGCATCATCTGTAGTTCTGGCTCTACCACCAAGCATTATCTGAATTTCCCTTTTGAGGAGAAGGATGGGTCTAGCATCCCAGAAATTGAGCATTTCTTGGGTCATTGTGATGAGGGAAATTTTCTGTTCCTGTCTCTCCTGGAGTTTACAAGAGCTCAGCTGTCACCTCAGGCACATCCTGGATGAGAACGATTGCTCTGAGGTCTTCCCACTGCTCGGCAAAAAACGTGCAGTTTTAAGCTAACATGAAAGTATCAATGGAGATGTGGTGAACTTTGCAAGCTGAGTAACAACCCTTAAGAGCCTGTATTTTACTTCTGTGAGTTATCACCACACTTCACCCAGACTGCAGTGAAATTCTGACACCTCTGTGCTGTCGTAAGGTTAAACCCCCCATCTTCCCCCACACCCTTCTCCCTGCTTATCACCCAGCCCTTCCCATCAGGATTGTCTGCTGCATGAAGATCTCTGAAATCTCCATCACAAGCAGAGATGAGTACACCAAAATGCCAGGTTCTCCTGAGGAAGGCAGAAATTCCATTGCTTGATGCACTCCCATTACACACAGGCAGCTTGTAACCTCCACAATGTCTTCTTGTTTCTTTGTTACGGGGAACAGGAACCAGTTTTTTTCCATGACCGTCTTTCCCTGCCAGGGGGATGTGCTGGGCTCACACTGCAAATTCAGACACACTTCACAAAGCGGGAAACGTGACAGGGATGTAGGTTATACTCGAAGTAGATGTTAGCTCTGAAATTCAGACATCTCAAGGAATTTAACCTCTCCTTTCCCCCAAAGGACTTGATTTCCCATGTGTGTGGCAAACAGGAGTCTGTCTCCTGGTCTACAAAATCTCACCCACCTTCCTCCTAGCTAGGATCAAGTTGTGGACTGTGATCAGGGCAGAAGATTGCAGTATTTGTCAAACAGAGGAGAATAAAATTGGCTGGATTAAACAGGATTTGGGTAGAAAGGTTTCAGGTTCAAGCCTCAAGTAAATCCTGAAGGTGAAATCTCAGAGAAGAGCCTAAACTCACTGCAGTGCCTCAGAAGAAACTGGAATCAGGTTTCTGCTACTTGAAACAGCACAAAGGTGATTCTAGAAATCCTACAGCCTGCCAGTGAGCTTGAGGGGGTCTCTCTACCTCTTTTAAGCAGAATCCAACTGCCTCAGACTGGGACAGACACTGATTCAAATCTCAATAGGAAAAGGGATAGCTATAAATAAAGAAAATCGCCTTCCTTGCTTGGGTTAATTCACCACCTGCAGTTCAGCACCCTTCTGCCAGCCATTGCCTGGGTGTTCAGCCAACCAGCTTGGAAAATGACCTAAGGAAACTGACTTCTTGGTGTTCCCGGTTTTAGACACCAGGAGAGCTTGCTCCTTTCTATGTAACAGAGCAGGAACAAAGGAAAGGAGTCACCTATTTGGAGCCGAGCTAAGGCACTAATGATGCAGTAGATCGTTCTCTCCACTCGATTCCCTTAAAAAACCCAATGTTATCTCTATAGAAAAGGAGGAGCTAATACAGCATTACAGTATCCCTGCTGGGGTTTCATTTTAAGGTTGTTTTGTTGTACTCCCAGAGAGATTTGTTTCAGGTATCAAAGTCACAGGAACTGCTTCTAAAGTGGATTTTGGTGAATGCAGGCAGAGTTATCTGAGCAGCTCCGGCTCATCACAGCTCTGTGAGGATGCCTGTTTCGTTGTTTTTCCCTGTGGTCTCCCATAAAATATGAAGCCTGTCTCTATCACTTTTTGGCATGTTACTGAGATAAGCCACCAAGCTGTGCTGACCCGAGGGGTGTAGTCTCTCCTGTTGACAGCAGTGGCAGTTGTGTCGTCATCACAGCTTGATGAAGATCGATGATGACTGGTTCATCTTCTGCCCAGTGTCGTTGAGGGGGAAAACGCTGGAGATGGCTACATCCACAATTCCTTGGCAGAGCTCTGCATACAGCTTCCTAAGAGATGAGAGAGAGAATCAGATACCCAGAGAGGACAAACCAGCAGACCCCTAGCCAATTTTTATGTAGAAATACGTTTTCCCAGCAAGATCTACAAGATCCTATTCCCATTACAAGGAGTTTCAGAGTGGCAAACAGGAGAGCAATATCTCTTCCACCTCATTGTTTAAAACAACAAATACCTTCTTTTTCCATGGTGATAATTCCTAATATTGCTCCCTTTCACAAATCACCACAAAACCCATTATCTATGTTTACAGTCAGGTCAGGCTTCTGAGCTGCAGAAAGAAAGACTCAGGCCCCAGACTTGAGTCTCCACAAAATGCAAAGGGGCAGAAAACATCTCAGGGCTCCCTGTACCAGCCTTCCAGTTCTGGGAGCTGGGATTTACTGCACCAGACCCTGCTCACACAGGAATGTGCCCCAGAGGGGCTGCTCTGAAGCATTCCTGGTTTGATGAAATAGTGTGCTGGGGTGCAGCTGTACACATCAGCTTTTGACCAGGCACAGGGGCTTCACAGGACCCTCAGATGTGTGGGATGTGTTTCCCCATGGCACAGCTCATGCACAGCAGCATTAGGGAGAAGAGAGACAAGTGTCTGAGACGAGTTAACAACAGCTTCATTTTCTGCTGAAGGAAATGCATGTGTAATCTCCCTGAATGTGCTGGCATTTGGGACATATTTAGTACCAAAGCTGTTTCTCCCAGGATTAACAGTGTCTTTCACACCATGCCACTGGGGCTATGTAACAGTAAGATGTTTTTTCAGCTCCTGGGAATGTTATTGCTTACAGCAGCCAATTTTTTTTTCCTATTTAAACGGGAGCTGTGTGATACAGGTGCTATAAATACACCTGAACAGGAGAAGTCACAAATAGCCAAAACCTACCTCAGCTGCTTTCAATCTACCAAGTGCCCAACAAAGCCCTTGCTCTTCCAAGAGGTACAAAACAAACAGGGCACTGCTGCAATCCAAATCCACCCAGCAACAGCCAAATTCTACCCATACAGCAAGACAAGAAGGTTGCAAGGCAGTAACTGCACCATGATCCACAATGTGAACTGGGCATCCTGGACACAGAAAGCTCCCCAAGTTCTAGTGTGAGAAATCGAACTGTAGAGGATTCTCAAGGCCTGACTGAAAGCTGACATAGTCTTGTACATCTGTATGCAAACTCTGAGATAAGGTGTGCTGACTTAGCTAGGCCACGGAATAGAGAAGAGAGAGAGAGACTGAACTGGAAAGAAGTTTCAAAGGATGGCCTTGCAAACAGACCAGGTATTTTGGAGAATCAGAACTGTGAAAGATGCATTGTAGCAAGACCACGTGGGGTAAAATAATAGGGTGATTTGTGTTGCAAGTATTAGCAGCACTGTGTCACAAAAGCTAATTGGTGTTTTGAGGCGTTTGGCTAATTTGTCAAGTGGTTGGAACGCTTTTTGAAGAGTGCAAGAAAGCAGGGAATTACCCTAGGGATTCATAGCTCTCCTCTAAGGAAGGAGCAGTCGAGATCTCTGCTCCTTGGGTTCCACTCAGAGGGAGACCGATGTTATCACCTGCTGCATGACAACAGGTAGGATTTTGGGAACATGATTGGGCACAAGATGTCCAAAGAGCCCAGAGATGTTTGTAAGACCCTTAAGACTCTGATCAGATCTAATTCCTGTAACATTTCAAAACAAGAATTAAAAGATTTGTTATCTTGGGTTCAAAAGCACTTTCCAACTGTGGATGACACTTCTGTATTCACCTTTTCTCTATGGGATTGGGCTGGACTCAAATTATAGAATGCTTTTACCATAAATCGAGACCATTCTGCAAAGCTTTTGCCTGCTCTGACTGATATGTTTAAACAAATAATCGAGCCCTCTGCTTCCACAATCGCATAAATGAATCCCTCCATGCTTTGGGCCGTGCTCTCCAAACCTCTCCCACCTTCGGTCCTAACCAGAGACCCCAAACGGGGCCGTGGCACCTCTGCCTTTCACAGACTCCAGTTCGGAAGAAGAGTTTAACCCGTCACATCCTGGCCCCGTGAATACAGAGTGGGAACCGGGTTCGATCCTGCTTGTCTTGGAAAATAATTCAGAATGACTTACTGATTGGGCTAAGATAAGATGTAAAGTCCTGCAAGATAAAGACTTTACTTCATCATATGGAGAGCTCCTTGCTATTCCACCTAGGTATGGGAGAAATAATACTAATCACCACTGGGAACCTCTGTCACATTATGACATTAAAGAGTTAAGAAAAGCTATTAAAGATTTCAGATTGGGCTCCCCATATTTTAATAACGTGGTGAGAAGTATATATGATTCTTACGACCCAACACCTTCAGACTGTCGTAATGTTTCGTCTATGATTTTAACTAACTCGCAGTATATTCTATGGGGCTTAGAATGGCAGAAGCACCTTTACAGATTAATAGAGAGCTATGCTGGAGGTCCTAATGCCCAGCTTACGATCAATCAATTGGCTGGAGATCCCCCCAGCGATAAGGCAGAGGATCAAGCAGAAGCTTTACCTAGGGTGGTGCTCAGAGATATTAAAAATGCAGCATGTAAGGCTCTTAACTGTGCAGCCTGGGAGAGCCCACGAAAATGCCTATTCTCTGATTCCACAAGCCAAAACTGAACCTTATGGTGCTTTTTTACACCATTTTAACACAGGCGATTCAAAGGCAGTGTCCTGATGGAGCCGCACATCCTCATTTAATTAAAAACCTTGCCTTTGCTAATGCAAATGATGAATGCAAAAAGGTCATTCTAACTTTACCAGACCAGCCACCAACAGTGCCACAAATGCTTGCTGCTTGCAAGCAACTGCTCACTCCACAGCATATCATGACCATACGAGCGAGTGCACTGGGGGAACAATTAGCAAAATCCCAAGATTCGCTGGGAAATAAACTTGAAAGAGCCACGGAGTCTCAGACAAAAATTACTGCAAAAACTCCCGCTGCTTTACAAGTGGAGCCCATTAAAGAGCCATGTTTTAACTGTGGAAAACCTGGTCATTTGAAAAAGAACTGTAATGAGGCAGTGAAAAATGCAAAATTACCTAATATTTGCCCTCGGCGCAGAAAAGGGAGGCATTATGCGAACCACTGTGGCTCCAAAGTTGATATCGATGGTAAATAACTCTCTGCCGGGAAACCCAAAAAAAGAGCGCGCTGCGCCACCGCGTGATGAAACAAATAATGGCAGCTCAATCACAAGAAAACCCAAACCAAGTGCCATTTCTGAAATTGCCAGTCACCTCCCAAGCGACCCCGACTTATTACCCCCAGGGGCACGATGTGAACTGGCAACTTCTAAATTAACATACTTTTAAAAAGACTCTTGCCATGAATTTATACCCACAGGAGTTACTGGTACTTCACAGCAGAGACAAGACTTTTTAATTACAGGCAGAGACAAGAACATAATTCTCGGACTTTCAGTTTTTCCAGCTGTTGTTTCAGTAAATTGTAACGAAGAGTTGATGGTTTTAGCTCTTGCTTATAGTGCTCCAGTGGTAACTCAACCAAAACCACTAATACCTATTGCTATTGCATTGCCAGTGACTATAGCTAAACAAGACATATATCGAGAGACTCTGCTTTTAACTAAGCGAGCTGTGTACTGAGAAATGCCTCGAGAGCCTTTGCCCTGTGCCTGATGTCCTTTGGGTACAGCATGTCAGCAGTGAACAGCCACAGCTGACTTGCAGTCTGACACATTGTGGTAAAACATTTAACACTACAGGCATGCTGGACACTGGCACAGGTGTCACTGTAATTTCTCATGTGTTTTGGCTGAGCAATTGGAGTTTAGTGACACCCATGGGTGCTCTCACAGGAACTGGAAGAGTCACGCTGCGTCTGCAAAGTGAATTCATGACTACTGTTACAGGTTCTGAAGGGAAGACAGCGAATATCCGTCCCTTTGTGGTGCAGAGACCCACCACAGCATGGGGGAGAGACGTACTGTCTCAGTGGGGAACAAAAACAGAAGTGAGTTTTTGGTGGGAGCCACTCTGAAGTGGACCATTTTGGTGGTACCTGCTACTCTAAAGCTATCATGGAAAACTGACAACCCTGTCTGGGTGAGTCAGAGGCCTCCAGCTGAGAAAAAACTAAGTGCCCTCAAAAAATTAGTAAATGAACAATTACAAAAAGGTCCCATCAAGCCCACAAACAGCCCTTGGAATTCCTCAGTGTTTGTCGTTCACAAGAAAACTTCTGATTCCTGGAGATCACTTCATGACTTGAGAAAGATCAACGAAGTGACAGAAGACATGGGACCCCTGCAACCTGGACTTCCTTCTCTTTCAATGACTCCAAGAACCTGGCCTCTTGTGGTCATCAACTTAAAAGACTGCTTTTTCAACATTCCACTGCATCTTTAATTTGCCTTTTCAGTTCCAGCCATCAATAGAGAACCACTACAGAGATATCATTGGTCAGTTTTGCTGCAAGGGATGAAAAATTTGCCTACAATTTGTCAATATTTTGTGGCATGAGCTTTGTCTCCAGCCCAACAAAAACACCCACAGTCAAGGATTTGACATTACATGGACAATTTGCTCATTGCAGCGCCAACTCAAAAAGAAACAGAACAGACTCCAGACAGTGTCATCACTGAAGTTAAAAATGCTGGATTGGAAATTTCTACATCAAAAATACAAGAAATCCCACCCTGTAAATATTTAGGATGTAGGATAACAGAACAAAAGATCAAGCCACAGAAAATACAGTTCCAAACCAGTGTCAACACCTTGCAAGATTTACAGAACTTTAAGGAGAAATTAATTGGATCAGACCTGTTTTAGGAATCATTGATGATGAACTTGCCCCACTTTCTGACTTACTGAGAGGAGACTGTGACATCAGATCTCTTAGAACTTTAACACCTGAACTCAAAAAGCCCTTGAAAAGGTCACTGAAGCTTTTCAAAAAAGACAGGCACATTGTTGTGCTCCAGAAGAGCCCTTTTTTCTTGCAGTGTTAGGAGAAAAAATGCAATTTTATGGTCTCATTTTCCAATGGGACACTTCTGAAAAAGATCCTTATTTAATCATAGAGTGGGTTTTTCTTCCTTACAGATCTCCAAAAACAATTTTTACAACCATGGAGATGACAGCTCTAATTATAATTAGAGCCAGAATAAGACTGCTAACTATGGCAGGCCAAGATTTTGTAATTATTTATTTACCAGTGAAAAGAGATTACCTTGATTGGGCTTTGCAAAATTCAGAAGACTTGCAAATTGCATTGTTAAATTATTCAGGTGTTTGTTCTATTCAATACCCAGGACACAAATTGTTGCAAGCAAAATTAAGTTTCAAAGAAAAATCCACGTTGAGTGAAGAGCCTTTAAGTGCTATAACTCTCTTCACTGATGGATCAGGGAAAACACACAAATCAGTAATAGTATGGCAAAATCAAACTACCAAAAACAACCAAAACATGGGAGTCAGATGGTCAAACAGTAGAAGGCTCTCCTCAGATTGTTGAACTGGCTGCAGTAGTTAGGGTGTTACAGCTCCTTTCAGAACCTTTTAACTTAACTGCAGATTCATCTCATGTTGCTAGTATTGTTAAAAGAACAGAAGGATCAAGGGATGTTACAAAGCATACCCTCTATCATTAGTTTTCATGAATTTATACAATTTTTGCAATACAGAACTAACCAATATTTTGTCTCTCATGTCAGAGCTCATTTCTTGCTTCCAGGATTCATAGCAGAAGGAAATGCAAGAGCAGACAAACTGACTATGGTTGTTTCAAACACTCTGGCAAACATTTTTGAACAAGTGAAACTGAGTCATGCCTTCCTCCATCAAAATGCACAAACACTTGTGCCAAAAGGTCAAGCAAAAACCATTATTGGTGCTTGCCCTGATTGTCAACTTGTACAGCCTCTTGTTTCTACAGGAGCTGTCAGCCCACAAGGCCTGCAAAGTCTGCAGCTATGGCAGACAGGTATCACCAAATACCCATCTTTTGGGAAACTTAAAAATATTCATGTGTCAGTAGACACATGAATATTTCAGTGCAATTTTTGCCTCTGTCCACACAGGAGAAACAGAGAATGATGCCTGCCAACACTTCCTACAAGCTTTTGCTTCATTAGGTATAAAAACAGACAATGGCCCTGCATCCACATCTCAAAAACTGACCACATTTTTAATGGATTAGGGTGCTTGTCACACTTTTGGAATTCCCTACTCTCCTACAAGTCAAGCAAATACTGAAAGGACACATCACACTCTAAAACACATTTTAGACCACCGAAAGGGGGAAATGGCCCAAGCCACGCCTCAGATGATGTTAATTAAAGCTTTACATGTTTTTAATGTTTTAAATAGCTCATTTACAGAACCCAGTACACCAATTTTTAGGCATTTTTCAAATAACCCACAGGCAAAACTGAAAGAAAATCCTACAGTTTTAATCAGAAACCCTGAGACAGGACAAATTGAAGGTCTGCTTCATTAATAACTTGGGGAAAAGGGTTTGCTTGTGTTTCCACAGGTGCAGACCTAAGTGGATTCCAGCTAAGAGCGTGAAGCCGTATCACGCACAAGAGTGTGCTGACAATTCCACAAGCAGGGAAATGAGCACGTGGATGTGAGCCACACAGAGAGACTACGGTTCATGCCCAACATCCCCTGCCCAACCTGCAAAAACTGCAAGCCTTGGGTTTTATGTCAGTGTTAAAACTGTAAAAATTGTTGATATCGTAGAGCTCCTTTGGCAAAAGCATGGTGTCCATTGTGTTAAAAAAAATCCCAAGACATCCAGATTTGCAAAATTGAGTGTAAACAGGACAATTTAGTGCCTTATAGTTGGCCAGTCCCTGAACAAATTTGGGAAAACACAAAAGCTGAAAGTACCAAAAGATTTGCTTGGAAACTGAAATACATGGAAAAGCCTTTCACCAAGAGTAGCTGAACAAAAACCTGGAGTTAGATCAAATGATGTACTGGTGCTTGTTACTTTTGCTTGATTGCTTTTGCAGTGCAGATATGCCTGTAGATCAACCAAAAACAAATGTCTGGGTTGCTTTAGCCGAGCCAGCAGGCTCAGACACCATATGTTTGACCAATTTGAGCCCAGACAAACCCTTTGCAACTGCTTGGTCAGTGTACCAGTGCCAGCCAGAGAGGGGCCAATACCTAACCCTGACAATTACTGGTGTGCAGTTGCCAACAAGACAAATCCTGTAACCAACTGGTATCATTGGGCCCCGATCTTCTTAAAGCACCCTTTGAACCTCAAGAATTGGAAATTCTTGTTTCTTTGACAATGGAATTTTGTGCTGAGTTTCAGTATCAAGGAGATCCACAATTAAATGTTACTCCCCATCATCCTTTGTACAGAAATTCAAGGTTTTGGTGCGAGTGTATCACCCCTGTGCCGCCCAAGGCTAAGACTCTTGATCTTGATGAATTCCCACGGCAACTGCCAAACGGATATTGGCTCATTTGTGGAGATAGAGCCTGGCAGGGCATTCCCTTAAAAATTAAAGGTGGCCCAAGTAGCATAAGACAGCTCACTGTGATAGCACCTAGTGTTAAAAAGGCCATCAAGAGAAAATACAGAGGAAAGAGGTCTGCCTATCATTATTAAAAAAAATGTAATAGCAATTTTAAACCCTGAAGCCCTGCAAAATGAGTTATATCAGGTGTGTTTTTACCTCAGCTTGCCTCAGCTGTAGCATCAAAACAATTAGACTGATGGGGTGTTGGTTGAGCAAAGAAACCAATGCCACTTCCTGTAATTAGTGATAAGATGACAGATGTTAATGCTGTTAGACAACCTTACAGAACAGAGCTGCCATCGATTTTCTCTTACTGGCACATGGACATGGTTGTGAAGAATTTGAAGGATTGTGTTGTATGAATTTGCCTGACCATTCAGAATCCATCCACAAACAGCTTAAAAAACTGAAAGATTTGGCAAATCAAATTAAAACAGATGATGGATCGTGGTTAGATGATTTGTTTGAAGGATGGAGCTTTACACCTTGGCTAAATGAAATCTGCAGAATAGGTTTATATGTATTGCTTGTTATAGTAGCAATATTAGTGGTAGTGCCTTGTGTACTTCACTGCAGGCAGCAAATGATGAATAAGACCATCAAAGAAATTTTTACTGTTCAAGAAATAGAGGGAAATATGAGAAATGGAATTGTAGAGGATTCTCAAGGCCTGACTGAAAGCTCACATAGTTTTGTACGTTTGTATGCAAACTCTGAGATAAGGTTTGCTGACTTAGCTAGGCCATGGAATAGAGAAGACCTCGAAGAGAACGAGATTGAACTGGAAACGAGTTTCAAACAATGGCCTTGCAAACAGACCAGACATTTTGGAGAATCAGAACTGGGAAAGATGCATTGTATCAAGATCACATGGGGTAAAATAACAGGTGATTGGTGTTACAATCATTGTGTGGCTAAAGCTAATAGGCTGAAAAACATTTTTAAAGTATTGTAACCAGGAAATAGGCTGGCTTCTGATAGAATGGTGTTGAGTTTTACATCTCATCTGTTTCACCTTTCTATGAGACTAATAGTGAAATTAAATCTTTTAAAGCACCTCTCAGTTGCCCTGTTTCTGTAGAGCTGGGATCTTCTAACACTCTAGTCCTGAAAAAACAGCTGAACAGGCTATCTGGTAGGTTTGAGCTGCATTTTTTCTCTACTGTTAGTGATGATCTAACATAAGTTAATCAACATCTAATCTGATCAAATTCTAATGCAGATGTACAGCCTGTTCTGTTTTGCTGGGTTTTTGTTTTTTTTTTAATGTGATACAGATGCTCACTGAGCAAAAATTTCTGGTCTCCTGCAGCTGTCTCAGTCATGTAATACAGCACCTCCTGCTGTGCCTACACAGAGATGTTCATGGCCAGGGCTGTTTGGCTATTCCAGCCTCCCCGTGGCTGCTGGAAGAAGCTATAATCCAATCTCTGTGATAACAAAAGGGTTAATTCAATTTTTACTGTGCCTGTGAACACTTATCAGAGAAGCAAGGCATGCAACATCTGCTTTCCCAGCAAGGATGGCTGGAAGGTAAGAAGACATCAGGCTCAGGAATGCAGGCACAACCAAAACAAGGACTTAATCTGGGAACCTGGGGAAGGTTTTTTTGGTAATGGGGAAATTATAACATGACAGTAGTGACTGTATATAAGCAAGACACTTGTAAAATCACATGGGCATATAAGGTCAGGAGTTATCCCCCATGTGAACTGAATAAATGATGCCCTTCTTAACACTAAATTGGTATTAAGGAGTTTATTCCTGTTTTCAGAGATTTGGTAACATCTGCAGCATCCATAGTGTTCTCTGGGGTCCTGCTGCCTGCAAATTTAGTCACTCACTTCCAGTTGCTGCCCTTAAAGCTACTAATTAAACATGTGTTTATATAAAGAGCAGCCACAAGAGAGACTTTATATAAAGAGCTCCACAAGAGAGACTGAGAAACAATCTGACTCCCAAAGCGTTTAATCTGCAAACATAACTTTGACCCAAGAGTAATAAAAATGACCCAAGTTAAATTCAAGCCCATTTGTTCAAAAACTCAGGTTAGTGCCCCATCTCACGTGGGAAAGAAGCTGGGGGATATCAAACACAGAGACAAGAGTAATGAACCCAAACTGACTGGCACTTAGAGCAGTGACCAGTGCTAGCCTAAAAAACTCATCTGCCATTCACTTTCTTTCACCTTTTTCACCTGGAGCTGGGACATAAGCTGTGTTTTGGGTGAGGCATGGTGGCATCACAAGGGTATTACACAAACTGATTTACTCACTGGGCACATGCTGGGGCCCCGTTGACTTCTATTAGCCAGACCTTCAGCTCCTCATCCACCATGAAGTCAAAGCCAAAGAGCTGGAAGCTCTGGTAGTGAAGATGCTTCGTGCTGATTGCAGGCTCTATACACATAAGGCAGCTTCTGTGAAGGGAAAATCAGAAACTCAGGATTAAGGCTGCTGTGGACACGTGCCTTGCACAGTTAAGTGAGAGGGGTTGCTCTGGAACTGCCCCAAATTAAAAGTTCTGTCCAACACATGCCATAGTAACCAGGTCCCTTCACATGAGATCCTGTGACCGTGAAAATCCACATGGGGATACCCACTTAGATAAATCAAAGTGATTTAACTCACTTAGAGCTGGAGAGCAGTGTCTCACTCACCACTGGGTCAGGCAAGCTGAAAAACATGATGTGCAATGCCACAAAGGGCTGCAGCAGGGAGCTGCCACTGGATGCTCACCTGCCTTCAAGTCCCTCAAAGACTGTCACATCTTTTTAGTGCAATTAACAGCACTGGGGTACTGGCAAAGCAAATTCCTTCATGGACTGCTTTGTCAAGACCTGGATTCTCTGCAGCACTGAGATCTCTCTCCAGGCACTTTCTATGCCCAGGAAGGAACTGGCTCTTATGGACTGAGTAAGATGAGCTAGGCAAAAGCCATGTGCTGTTGCTGGCTGATGGTGGGGGAAGCATCCAGAGTCTGCACACTTGAGTCCAGCTTCACTTCCCCTCTATCACCTTTAGGCCTTTTTTGATCTCAGCCTCTCCCAGCCCTGTCTTCTGACCTGTTCTCTTCCCTTTTCACTCTGTCCTTCTCCAGCTACAGCTGGCAAAACGCAGAGACATGGACACAAACCACTGAATCAACAGCAGCCACAGAGGTGCCTTTTCACTGAGCAGTGACATGGGGGTATTTATGGCCTTGTCTTAAATTTATGCAATTAAAACCCTTCCCTTCTTGCTCTCTCTGCTTCCCCAGATGTATCCATACACACTCCCTGTCCCTGAAGGGTTATGCTCTCTTAGGCAGCAGGCAGCTGGCTACCTTATTATGTGTTTGATTTGCAGTAAGATGCTATTCTCAAGCGTTGTGTTCAGGGCATCCATCAGATACTGGTTGAACTCCTCGAAGAACATTTCATTCCCTTCCTCATACCGCCCGTAGTTTTTGGAATATTCCTTCTGAATGCAGTGATTGGTCAAGTGGCAGGTTTTGTCCTGGAAATTAGCACTGTTATATGGTTCGGAAGAGGTCCGCAGGACACCCTCTCTGTAGAGGTAGATATTATATTGATGATCCACGAGAACCCAGCTCCTGGGGGACAGGAGAACAAACTCTAGTCTCAGTGGCTCAGAAAGAAACAGCATGAAAAAGAAAGCTGGTATTACAAAGGCAGAAAAGGTTACCTGATGTCAAACTTGCGATGCCCTGGCTCTAAAAGTAGAGGATTCTCCAGGTATTTCTGAATCACATGCACTTGTCCCTGCTCATCAATGAAGTCCAGGAGCTCTGCAGCCTCTGAAGAAATCAGGATCCCTTCCCCTGGCACAGAAAGTCAAAGACAAAATTAGGTAGAGGATCCTTCTACCTTTGTTGGAGCTTTTTCAGGCCCCAAGTGGACCGTGGCTCATTAGCCCGAAAAGTGACATGCAAGAACCTATGGCCCAGGATCAGCCAGTGCCCTAGCAATGTCACAGTCACTCCATGGGAATGAATCTGTGCAGGGATCTCTTTCCTGCCATGCCAAAAGCCTCAGGCTCCCCACAACCAGGCCTAATGCAAATGGGGACCAAGGGGATCTGATACAGCCTGCCCAGGACACTGTAGAGGGGTGGTCTCTGAGATGCAGGGCAGACAGGGACCTGGGCAAGCAGGGAGACAGCTGCTTGGCTTGGGGGCATTTTATCCTCTTTTGCATCTTTTTATTTCTTCCTACCTAGGCTTGGCAGGGTAGGAGGGTGTGGTGGTGCTTGTATTTGGCACTTGACAAATTTGGTTTTGTTTTTCCCTGGTTTTCAGCAGTTTATAGAGTACAGGGGGCTTGGCACATTTTCTGTAAAGATTTTTGCCTTTCTTTTTTATTTGGGGAGAGAGGTTTGTGGGTTTTTTATCCCAGACTCAAGGCTTTCTTTCCCTGTCTGGCTTCTGTGGCTGCCAGAGGCAGTCACACATGCACACTTGTGCAGTGTTGCCCTGCTCACTGAGTTCATTTAAATTATTATTCAGATCATTGCTGAATAAGGAAAAGTACTATTTTAAATTGTTCATCCATGTACTCAGAGCTCCTGCTGTGGAAGCTCTTCATTAAAGAAATGAACTGTGCCATTTAAACACTCCCACATTCTGGCTGAAGCTGTCACTGCTCGTTTCTTGCAAGAGTCCAAGAAGGAAACTTCTGTTGCAGAGCACTGAAGAGAGACCATTTTCCTTCTGGGATTCCATAAAGGAATGGCATGGTGCCATGAGGGATAAGCCAGCTCAGGTAAAGTTATCAAGCACTCCTCTGGCACTATGCCCATTCTTGAGGCATTAGTTAATTTTCTGGACTAAACCTGATGACTTAATTTTGTGCTGAGTGTTTTATTGACAAAATACTGTGCAAAAAATCCCCACTCTTCAAGGGGGTATCAAAGAGGTAATAGAGGTTTGAAGCACAGGCAGGATTTGACAGGATCACCTGATGAAAAATGCTCCTAGCTGTGATTTCTGAAGGTCACTGTCACACAGCCCTGCAGATATTCCTACTGTTCCATCCTCTGCTCAGCTTTCCAGCCCTACCAACCTCCCATTCATCCCAGCACCCTCCACTGAAAGGAAGTCTGTCATCAAAGTATCTTTCTCACCCATGCTTTATGCAGGGTGCAAGATTTTTTAGTCTTCTGATCACAGCAGAGCAAGGCAGAACCTTGCACTGGCACAACTTCAGGCTGGTGGGGAAGGAGGGAAACGACATCCCTAAGCCAGCAAAGCTGCTGCACTGGGGAGATCAGCAGGCACCTGTTCCACACTGGACAGATGGCAAACCAAAGGGAGGGTCACTTCAGCTGTGCACCCAGGCAGCAACCCAGCGAGGCAGCAAAGCAGCTTATGTGGGGCAGCTGTCCCTGCTCTCAAAGAAAACACCAAAACCTCCAGCCACAGTTGCAAACCCTTCAAACGTTTGAGTATGGGCATCCTAAACCTTAAATTTTCCTGTTACTGATGGATGACCAAGCTTCTGTTAGACCTGTCCCAAGACAGGGGCTGTGCCTGAGCTGAATCTTTCTTAATAATTAGTATGAACAAGCTTTCTTCTTCATCAGAAGTATGATGTATAAAACTTCCCTCTAGAAGATTACCATGAGACTCTGCTTTCCACTTTAATTTGCAGCAGCACAGGGATGAATACAAAAGGCTACTCTGCTTTAGTGCAGAAAAGATGGGCTCACACTTGCATGAAGTATCTGAAGAGTCTGAACCTGCTCAGCCTGCAGCAGACCAGAGCAACTGCCTTTTCAAATGCCCAGATGGATTTTTTGCCAGTTTACCACACAGAAACTCATTCTTGCACTGCCATAACAAAAGGTCTCATCTCCCCTTCATTTCTGATGAAAATAAGGCATTTTCCAATGCTTCTTGGTGACACAGCCAAGAGAGCAGAACAGAGAGGGAAGCCAGTGTGAAGTTTTATCATGCAGCCTCCCTGCAGCCAGCGCTGGCTTTCACATTCTCTTCTTGCAAGGCTGCATCCAAAGTGACTCTGCAAATATGAGTAATACATGTGGGCTTGTTCTCTCTGAAAAGAGCAGGCCTTTCCTCAGGCTGGGCTCTGCTGCAAACACGGCAAGGTAAGTTTTTAAATGCAGCCATTCTAATAATGCACCCATGATAACACTGTAGCTGACAGAGAGCACACAGTGATCAAAGCACTGCATTTATGGCTGTGTCCAGCTACCTCACAGCTCGTTATTTCTGCAGAGTGAGTGATGGAATGACTCTGGAACAAGGAAGGACACATTATCACTTGGGTATCTATTGATCTATTCGGATTAAATGGACAGACAGACACTGCATTCCTTGTCTTTGCTCTGATGCCCTCCCCTGAGGTTTGTGTGCAATTTCAACACACTGAGCTCGTGGCAGCTCAGCCAGTCTCTGTGGGACCATGGGCAGGCCACTGGCACCAAGCATCTGAATTTGGTCGAAAGCAGGATTTCCACCCAGGAGAAGGCAAGTTCAGCTGCAGCATGGGGAGCTAGGCTCCTTGCCCTTGAAGGGTGTTGTCCTGCCTGCTGACCACCTCCCTCTAACCTGCTCTCCACGTTTCCCTCACTTGCTGGTCCCTGCAGCACCTTCCCACAGTTTGAGGTGCATGTGTGGAGACATTGAGGCCCTTTCACTGCTGTGCATGTCCTGGGCAGCACATGGTACCACATGGCCTGACTGGCATGGTGAGCAAAGCCCTTCAGAGACAGACCACAGATCAACTTGGCCCAGCCAAACCCTGTGACCCTACAGATCATGTAAAGAGTGAGGAATAATGAGAAATAGCTCCTGCTGCTGGAGAATGAACCTTTGGCACCAGCTGAGGACTTGGCGATCCACACATTGCCTTCTTTGCCTTCCTGCCGCCTGTTGTAAGCTGCCAGGAACACTTCCCGCTCGTCTGTCCTCGAGTTGTTGATGAGATGGCGAATTCCATTCTGTGCTGGAGCCACGGGGGTCTTCAAGTTTGTTGGGTAAATCACATATGACTCAGGGAACCACGTGCAGGACTCTGATAGCTCAGGGCTTGTCTTGATTAGCCTGGGTGAAGAGAGACAGGCTGTTAATCTCCAGAGTGTCCCCACCTGCATGGGAATCATTTAATAAGGAAAAATCATCATTAACTGGGTTCTTTTGCCTGATGATGAATGGCAGCTTTCAGATAGTCTGTGCTAAATCATCCTATTTTCCTTAGATCCTTGAAATTATGGTTTTCCTAAAGATATCATGGCAACCCCAGCCCACAGCAAAGCGCTACTCTTTGAACCAGAACCTGCATGTTTTCATTAAACATTTTATTGACACCATGGATATCATGAAACTAACAGCTGGGAAGTTTCCATGTAACTAAAGCTTGTGGTGCATTCCCTGCATCATCTCTGCACAAGGGAATTGAGGAGGTATTTTTGCTGACATGGCTCAGGGCAGGAAGGATGCTGTGATCACAACTGGGAAAAGGGAAGCCAGAGCAGTAATACTCTCTGTGCTGGTGCTTAGCCCTTGATCCCATTCCCACTGAGATTGGACCAGGTGTCCCAGCTGCGTATGAAGACCACTGGGAACCTACAGAGAGCAAGGACACAGTTACATGTCTCACATCTCAAGGTGTCTGGGATCCCTTGGACACATCCCTCTCCAGTAATGTCTGGAGGCAGCAGCAAATTCCTGCTAGCAGAGCTCAGGCCTGTTTTCTTTCAAAGCCAAGAAAAGCCAAGGGAGCTGCCTGCCTCTCCAAATGCCTGTGCTTTGCTCAAAGCCAAAAGTAGAGTTCATGAGGTGCTGACTCTTTCCATACATTTGTGCCTCTCTGTTAAGATGGCAGGAAGTCAGTGGCACTTTGGGAATGTCATTTGTTGTCCTGTGGGTTCCTAAGTAGCTTGATGCATGGTTGACCCTACAGTTAAAAAGGTCAGCCAAGCTGCAGGATATAAAACCAGGTGCTTTCAGCACTCTAAGTAACAGAGGCTAAAGAGAAATCCATCTGAGGAGTGCTGTAAGTGTTTGTTCAAAAATACTCTGCCACTTTCTGACAAACACCATCACCACTGCCAGGAAAGTAACTGGGAAGAGGCTCTTTGCAGAGGAAGGAGAGGCCTTGGATCAGCACACGCAGTCTGCAGGACCATGTCAGTGCAAGGCAGCACAGACTGCAATGGGCAACCAAACAGCTGAAGGAGACCAAGAGCTCTGAAATAAAGATACTCTAGTGGGAGCAGAGTTTGCACAGGGATGAGGGTTATCTACAATGAAAGTTCATCCACATCTCCCCAGGAGACCCTGGCATGGCAGGTCATGCAGAAATAACTCCCAGAGCTCTTCCTGGAGATGTCTCCAAGCATTTGTTTGTCCGGCAAATCTGATTAGCTAAGGGCACATTATTGTCTCTTCTCTGTATGAAACAGAGAATAAAAGGAGAAGGTTTTAATTAAATGTCTACAAGGAAAAAGAGCAGATATGTTTGGGTTTCTTTTGCCTTTTGATTTGGCTCTAATCTGATTCAATACACTCTGTGGTTTCAAGTAGATACAGCTCAGTGGAAATGGCATTTCCCCCGAGGTTACAGAGAGCCCTTTGTGCACACCAGCAGCTCTAGAGACCAGCCGGGAGTCTGAGGACAGCACATGCTAGGACACTCCCAGGGCAGCTGTTCTGTGAAATACCCTCCAAACAGGTTCAACACTCAACAGGGGTTAGAAGAGAAGCTTCTGCCAAGCCCATCTAACATTTCAGTGAGTTTCTTACTTCACCAGAGATGCTTTGCGGCACAGCTTGTCTGCTCCCCTGTAGTAATTCACCAGCTGCACAAGTCCAGGTTCATGGCCTAAGAAGGGGAAACAGAGGTCAGACAAACTCCTCAATGAATACAGGCAAAACAGCTGCTTGGTGCAAAGGATCTGTGCAGTAAGGGAAAAAAATGGAGGCTGTTTTCTTGCCCTGCATTACAGAAACAGGCTGTAAACTGGTACTGGTTCCTGTGGTTTCCTTCTTTTAGTTACAAAAAACCATACAGTTACCCACTTGTTTTCAATCTGACACATCCATTTTGCAAAGAAAAACAATTTTTTCCTAACTCACACCAGGAACTGGCAGCACTACTCAAAAGTGTTCTCTATCTGCTGGTGTAAGTTTTTAAGAACCGAGATTTCAGTTAAACACAGGTGGAGGATGCAGGGAAACACACCATGACACAAAGATCACAGCTTAGCAAAGGGCCTTTTTTCTTTGTCATGTACAGCAGAATTCCCTCTTGGGCCTGATACCACAAATCTCTGGGAAACATTGAAAGATTCGAGTCTTGCTTCTTTCTAGCAGTTTGCAACAAGATCCATGGATCTTGTTGGATACCTGGGAGTCTCTGCTCCAACCTCTTGTTCAAAGTCTGAGTATGTCTAAAGATAGATATTGACTTCTGCAAATCCTTGTCCCAGTGCTTGGCTGCCATCCTGTGTCCCCTTGATTACACTGGTGGGCCCTCCTACAGTAACTCCAGGATGTTTAAGCCTTTCTTGCACTGGATGGTCCCAAACTGGCCCCAGTATCCAGCTGTGGCCTCAGCAGTGACAAAGAGAGTGCTAACCAGATGGGTACCTCCTTACCAATACTGAACTCCACACCACAGCCTGCCTGCCTTCATCTTTTCACACTACAGAAACACCTGTGCTCAGCTGGAAGATCTCTGGGAGGGACCAAAATCCTGAAAAAGGATTCAGAGTTTTACTTACCCTACTTGGTGTTTGCCTGGGAAAAAAGGCCGGGGGCAAACATTACCTTAAACATCAGGCAGCTGCAAGATCTCAGAGTGAATATCTATTTTCAGCCTGAAAGTCACTTCCCTGACCTGGGTCACTTTTACTCACAAATCTTTAAATACAAGATAGCTGAAAACCATCCTGCAGAAAAGATCTGTAACTTCAGGCACTTCAATGTGCAGCCAGCACAGCCAGGTTTTTTTCACTGAAAAGAAAACAATAAAACCCCTCAAATTTTCTTCTGTTTCCGCTTTATCCTGGGGAGACACATCCTCACTGGGCTCCTGAGCATTGCTGTGGAGCAGTGGGCTGCAACGCAGAGTTGAGTGGCCAGCAAAGAGGGACCGCAAGGCAGGAAGAGAAACTTCTGGGGCATGTTGTGAGGTCTGTAGCATGCATTTAGTGGGATTAACAAGCTGCCAAGGCACTGACTAAAGTGGCAATCCTTTCCTGGCCAGCAGGGCATAGAGCCCAGCATCCCCTCTGCAGCCTCTTCCTCCTTTCCATCCCCTCAGCACAAACTGAGGGGATTTCTGATAGATGCAGACACAGCTTAAGGGCACAATCCCTCAGGAATTAGGTTATCAGTGAGAGCTAGAGGTCCCTGCAGCTGGGAAGAAGCAGTGGTGCATGCCGAGAGTCCCCACTTCTCTGCATGATCCAGCTTAGACCCTGAGTAATGCAAATCCCCACAGTTCCCTGAATTAATGTCTGCTTCCACCGAGTAGAGCCCTTAGGGAAACAAAGCCAGCTTTGATGCAACAGTTGCTCAGGAAGACGAACCAAAGAAGATGGAGCTTTTTGGAAAATGCACCAAAATACCCATGTTATTTTTGGTCTGAATCTACTGATTTCAGGCAACCAGTTCCTTCTATAAGAGGATGGTTTAAAGAAGCCAGTGCCAAAAGCATGGCCCCTCTCCACAGGTTATAGACATGTCTTGGCTATGAGAAATGGTTTGAGTTTTTGGGCATCCCATAGCAACACAAGCTGAAGGGCTCAGCGAAGCCCTTCCATCACCCCAGGACACTTCTGGAGGATGGAAGGGGTTAGTCAGAGATGGCCACAAGCCCACCATGGCTGAATGTGCTGTGCATAACCAGTCTCATCAAAGAACTGCACTGGTTCTGCAATGAGGCCTGATGCTTACAGGTTCCCCACACTGGGCAAGTTAAAGCTCAGGTCTGCCTGCTGCCAGCACGTGTGAGCATCCTCACTGCCTGAGCCTCTCCTGGTGTTTCCCTGCCCACAGCAGACACCCTGACAGCAGGAGGTGACCAGCTGACATTGTCGTGTGATGGGGACTTTCCACTCAAAAATGTGGAGGAGACAAGGGAGAGGTGCTGGAACTGGTGACTTAAATTGGAAAGAGTAGTCAGAGATGGGTCTCTGCTGCAAAAAAGGGACTGCAGAGCCATCCTGCACCAGAGCTGCTGGAGTGAAGGGGCTCTGCCTCTTCTGATGTTTCCGTAGCCAGAAGCAGTGCTGCAACATCACCCCAGAAAGAAAGAAACCAGGGCCAAGATGACAGTGCATCCCAGCTCCCTGCCACGCCCTGCAACATTACCAGTGCCTGGCTTGGCTCTCCCTGCTTGTGGGCACTCTCCCTCCCTGCTCCTGGGCTCTGCACCATCCAGCGGGGCAGAGGGCCAGGGTGGCTGTGCCATGGGACAGCAGCGTGCATGGCAGGCAGGGGACAAGCCTGCACAGAGCAGCTCCCAGAGCCCTGCATGTTGGCAGGGTGACAGTGGGGGTCAGGCAGCAGGGGAAGAGGTGGTGGGGCAGGGGGTGTAGGGGGCCCTACACACACAGGGCCTCTGGAATTACCCACACCGTGCTCCAGGCACGGATTAGTGCCATCACCCTCACCAAGCTCTGCAGAGGCGCATCCGCACCAGCCTCAGCTCTGGAGTGAAGGTCTGAACGTGCCTGGCTGAGACCTGTTCTGCCCCCGGTGTCAAACAGCAGGGACACCCCCATAACACGTCAGCTCAGCACCGCAGTGTCCCTGCCCAGCGGCAGGCAGGGGGTGACACTGGAAGCGACCCCACCACCTGCTCGTCTGCAGCCCCCGCGGAGGCGCGAACAGCCCCAAGGGCACTGCTGCAGGCCAAGGAAGGCAGGCCGGGACGCTGGGGCTGCACCCACAGCGGGCGCCGGGATCCTGAGCTCTGCCACATGTCACAGGGGGGTCTCCGGGTGACCCTGGTGTCACCCCCCCCCCGCCCTTCCCACTGCTTCACCCCAGCACAGGCTTCAAGCTGTGCGGGGCTGTTTTGGGGGGCACCGCTGAAATCGCTCTCCGGGAGCTTGGGAAAGGGATCCTTCGAGCCCCGGCTGGCGTCAGCGGGGCCCGCAGAGAGACCTGCCGGGGGTCGGCTGCCCAGAGACCCCGCGGTGCCTGAGCTTTGTTCGGCCGGGAGCCGCGGGGACAGCGGCAGGGCCGGGCGGGGAGCGGGGCCGGCGGGCACCGCCTCCCGAACCGCGGGGGCTCTGCCGGGCGCGGCCCGCCCGCAGCGGCGGCGAGAGGCTGCGGAGACCCGCGGGGCCGCTGCCCTGCGGCGGGGGACACCGGGGAGGGGAGGGCACAGCCGCAGCCACGGACCGAAGGGGACCAGGGAGCGGCCGGGCGCGGGGAGGACGCTTACCCAGCCTGCCGAAGGGAAGCCGGTTCCTCTCGCCCAGCATCAGGTTGAAGCGGGGGTTGTCCCTGCGGAGGCGCCGCCACTGCCCGCTGGCCAGCAGCAGCCGGCTCACCTCGGTGTACACGCTGCTGCCCTCGTCCCGCACCACGAAGGTGTACATGGTGGCGGGGCGGGGGGGGAAGGGGCGCCCCGCCCTACCCCCGGCGGCTCATGGGGCCCCGCCGCAGCCCAGGCAGGGCCCTGCGCGGCCGCCGCCGCCCGGCCCGGCTCCGCATGGCCGGGGCCGCCGCCCCCGCCCGCCGCCCGAGAGCCTGCCCAGGCGGGGACTGACCCGGAACCAGAACCGCCCTCCTGATCCTGATCCTGCTCCGACTCCTGTTCCTGCTCCTCCCCGCCCCGTTACGCCGTGCAGCCGCCGGGGGCGGGACCATGCGCCCGCTGGGGGCCGGGCCAGCGCTCCGCGGTGTGAGCGCGGCCGGGATCTGTCACCGGCCGGGATCTGTCACCGGCCCGGGTCTGTCACCAACCAGGATCTGTCACCGGCCCGGGTCTGTCACCGACCCGGGTCTGTCACCAACCAGGATCTGTCACCGGCCCGGGTCTGTCACCGACCCGGGTCTGTCACCAACCGGGATCTGTCACCGGGCTGGCCCCCGCTGCTGGGCTTGGACACCCAGCCGTGGGTGCCGGTGCTGTGTGCACAGGTCCCGGGGATGCAGCTCAGCTCTGAGCCAGATCTCCTTCCTAACGTATTTGACTCTTCGAATCAATTCTTCTCATACATTGCTACTTAGTTTGGTCTTTCTGTTTGTGAAAAGGTCTTCTTGTTTGTAAGCATCCTTCTGTCTTCCTCACAAACAAACCTGCAGCAGACCAAAGATAACTCAGAAATTCAAAATCTGAAAGTCAGATTTTCTCCCCACCACAAGTAAGGTTTGTCTTAACAAACTGATCAATAATGAAAATTCTGAGGTTTTGAGTTGGTTAGTGTCCTGTTTTTCCTACAGACACTGTATGAGTAATGACATCAGCATTGCATACTCCAGCTGGTTGCTATAAATCATGATATATTTCCAAGATATTATATATATCTTGGAATATATATATTTCCATTTTGCTGAAGGAAACACAGATTGGTCATGATCTGCACATTGCCTTTCCTTTTTTTGAGAGCACAAGGTAAGGTGTTAAGTGATTCATGGATAGAAAAAAATAATTTAAAAAATAGCTGCTGTCTTACAGCAGCTAAAAAAATTCTTCAGGCAGCTTATTTCTACTAGGAGGTGCTCTTGGACCTAGGATTGGATGTGCCTCTGCATCTGTTTTCAGATGCATCTTCAGTGTGTGTTCTCTTCACAGTGTGCATGGCTTAGCTTATAACACCTTGCAGCCCAGGGAGTCACAGAGCACCTGGGACTCAGACCCTGAAGCCACTCCCTCTTCCCAGTTTGGGTACAAGCTGTTTATCAGGATTCCAAATTTATAGATAATTTCAACTGATAGATGATTTGGTGGCTCATCTCTGTTGTTTGCATAATTAAGCACAAGAGGCAAAGACTTTCCATAAAGTTAAGATCAATGTGTTAGACCAATAAGCAAAATGAAATCCAATAATGAACTACTCAATATTCCATGCAAAGTTTCCTGTAGCAAGGTGGATTTTGTATTTGGGATTTGTGAGGTTTTTTTTTCCCTATTGCTTGAAGTATATTTCTTGCATACACTCTAGATTTAAATGCAAAAGCTTTTTTCTTCTTTGTGTATGTAGGGAAAATGCTTGCACTTAACCCATTCTCAATGGGATTCCTGCATGTGTTTTTTGCTGGCTTTGAGCCTTAGTGTGAAAACTGTCCAGACCTACAGTTTTATGGTTTAAAATAAACCATAAATTACCACCAAGTTAGATTTATTAGAGTTTATTTGGCTTTGCATGATTCACACTCATTGTCTTTCTTGCTGCATTGTTTCTCGAGGTGTATGAACCAATGGACTGTACTTTCTGTAAGGCTGTGCACAGATCTGAAAGGTCAAAGTCCAACAAGGCCAAAGACTGGAAGAGTTTAGCACAAGGTGCCTTTATTTCCACATCCTGTTAGACCTCTGCATCCTTGCTGCTGGCCACACTACAGAGCGGGTCAGCTCTGCCAGCTGGTGTCCTGATCTGCCTCCTTCCTCCAGTGTCCTCAGTTCCACTTCCCTTGGGAGTGAGATGGGTGGGCAATAAAGGCTCTTCCCCTGGCAGATCAGAGCATCGCTCAGTTGTGCAGCCCTACACGATGGCTGTCCCTTTGGGTCCCTCACTTCAGGAGAGCCTGCAGCGGCATGCCCTCGGGAGCACTGACTTCTGGTGGCACTTTTACTCTGGAAGGAAAAAAAAAAATCATATTTGGGCTGATGGACAAAAAAGCTGGAAGGCCAACAGCACCACTGGGTTGTCCCTTCTTTCCCCGCCACCCACAGACGGAGAATTGCAGGCAGCAGAGAGGGATGTCCCCTCTCCTCGTCAGAACCCACGTGCAGGGCAGGATGGAGGTGACTCACTGTGGCTTCTCGACGTCCTCGATGCCCTCGGGAAGGCGCACATTGAGCGTCTCCGGGAGCAGAAAGGCCACGGCGCCGCTGCACACTGCGACACCGCAGTATGTCACCTCGGGCAGGGACCACCACACCTCGTCCAGCAGGAACACCAGCGGGGCCAGGGCCCCTCCCAGGCGTGCCATGAAGGAGGTGTACCCCATCCCATTCTGCCTGGAAAGGTGCAGACCAACATGGGAAAGAGAGGACTACTTGTGTCATGTCAGACCTCTGCCCTTTTCCCCGCAATTTTCTCTAAGTGCTGAGGTTTTTCTCCCCCTGGCTTTTCCCTCTTTTTTCTTTTCTTTCTTCATATATTCCTAAAATCATCATATTTCTCAGAGATCAACTGCAGCTGCTGTGAGAAATACAATTACATCTATTATGAGAAAGAAGCTGCAGTTTCACACTAAGATACCTGCGCTAAAGCTGTTTCCACTTTAAAACCCCGAGAGCATTTTCTAATAGTAAGACTAGTGAATCTTCCAATCTGCTTAGAGCAAATCCAAGTTCCTCCTTCTCCCAGGTACTTCTAGGCAGCTGGCATACACTAGAGATACCTGTGAGCACTTTTGGTCCAAGGAAGGAGACTTTGGAGAGGAGATCAGAAATAAGACTTAATTTTGAAGGGATGAGTGGCATTTCACACTGATGACAAGGATCCCAGGACCTGCTTGTGCATATACAGAATAAGTACTGCAGAAGGAACCAAATATTTTGTCTTTGTCAATGTCTTTGAGCATGAAAGATAGAAACTAATCTGAGGTAAAAAGTAGCAGATCAGTGTGACCACTTTGGTTTAAATATGAATCATTCCCCACATGCAACAGACCTTTGAAAGCTAAAGGACTAAATGGCAGAGGAGGGTACTCTGGGCAGGAAGGGACAGAAGTGAAGTAAGCCACAAGCCCTGCTGTGATTCATGAGGGGTTTTTCAGACTTGCACAAAGAAATCAGTGAGGTGGTTCCTTCCACCAGACTTAGCTATATCCCAACCTATGCAAATGTTAAATCTGGTGTTATGTTACCATTACCCAGGTAACAAATAAGCTCTGTTTTTCTTCCTGGAAGGCTGGTTAATGCCTGCTTTAATATAATCCAGTGTCCAAAAGACTCTCAAAAATGTTGTAGTATGCATCCCTTGTAAAACTTGGTATTTCAAGATATTATTTTCAGGTTCTTTTAACAGTTCCTGACAGATTATCACAGGGAACGAAGACTTTACTAAGCACAGGTGTTTTATGGAGTGCAAAGATCTTCTCACACAGAATACTCCTCACCTTTCCATTCATCTTCCTCTCAGCACAACCTAACCACCCACAACCCAGGTTTAAAAAAAAAAAAGGATGGCTTTTTGCCTCTCTCTTGTGAGTATATGAAATCCCTAGAACCTGCTAGTTCCAGAGGCAAGGGGCCAGTGCTGCAGTGTAGTCACCAGCACATCCTGCTGTGCTGATGGTCAAGGCCTGAGGGCAGCACCCCAGCCAGGCCCTGGGGGTGTGCTCAGGTGGGTGGAACCTCTTACCTCAGAATGGTGGGGTAGAGCTCCGAGGTGTACAAGAAGACGGTGGTGAAGGCAGCTTCTGAGAAACCCTTGCCCATAATGGCCACTACTGAACGCAGGGAGGTGAAGGCTGGGGGAAAGAAAAGGCATTTATGACAATGAGCTGCCTCTAGGAAGAAACTTCCAGGTATAAGAAGGGAGAAGGTTCAGTGCTCCCCCAGAAAAAACAGAGAGCTTCATAGCCCTGGAGCTGCTGTCTCCAAAGGCTGGATCTGTAGGTTTAGTATTAGCCCAAGTGGGAGCTGAACTGATGACAAGTGGGAGATGAACTGATGAATCCTGACAGTTCCCATTGGACAAAGTCTATAATTAAGATAGGCACTATGTCTTGCCATTGCTGGGCCCTTCAGCAGTCACTTGACAGTGACTGGAAACCACCTGCTGTGACCAGATATTAGGGTTAGCCCACATTAGTGACCTTGTCTCACAGACACCCTTCAGGTGGAGGACTTCTCTACACAGAATTGCCCATGGACAAATCCATGGCTCTCCTTCTCCAGCATTGCACAAAATGGACTCCCTCCCCCCTTAGCAAGTACTGTGTAGAGCTGAAGAGCATCTCACGCTTGGGAATGATGATGTTGGCTCCTATGCAGAGTCCGGTCAGGATGAGTGTCCACGCCTGGCTCTGCCGCCGGCCAATTCGGTTCACCAGCACATACATGACCATCTTGGCTGGAATCTCAATGACCCCGAAGACAAACTGGGAGAGGTAGATGCTGAGCCCAAAGCCAGTCAGGTTCATGCTCATGCCATAATAAGAGAAGGCAACACCAAACCTGCAAGGAGTGGGTGGAGATGGGACCGAGGGAAATCCCTCTGGGAACTGCAGGATGAATTCCCTGCCAAGAAGTCACACTGCTTACCACACCACACCAGAACACAGAGAGATCTTCCTCAGGACTGGAGTCCTGAACAAGCTGATGTAGGAGTAACTCCCTCCCATGTTTTTGTCTGTTGCCATCCTTGTGAGGGCCTGGCAGAGATGGAAAGAAAGAAATAGTTCAGCTGCTGCACCTTTAGGATGCAGACATGAAACCCCAGACAGGCCAGGGACTTTCCCTTCCCAACTTCAGATCCACCCTGGATTTTCCATACATTCCTGTTGCAGAACCATTCTCTGAGCATACATTGTCAGAGGCAATGTCTTCCTGCAACTTTACAGATTGTCTGCTATTTTAGACCTCTTTTTCTTCTCATGGCTCCTTCTTCCCTCTCACCTACATGCCCCATGTATCAGATAGGTCTGTAGTGAAATGGCAGATGGAAAAGTCAGTGTTGGCCAGTTCCACGCTCCTCCCCATGTGGCTGCCTGCTGTTGTATGAAGAGCTAACAGTGAGCTTTGTGCTTTGTTCTTAAGAGTGCATTCATTTAAAGAGTAATTATTTATCCATCTACCTATATAAATACAGAATACCTAAAAAGTCTGGCACTGAGAAGTGAGCCCCACCTGTAAAGAAGAAGAGAGTACTTGTCCAAAAAGCCTTTTGGCAATTGATTAGGGATAAGTACCAGCAGAGTTAATAAATTCTACTCACTGTTTATTTACTCC
This sequence comes from Pseudopodoces humilis, assembly GCF_049639895.1. Lineage (NCBI taxonomy): Eukaryota > Metazoa > Chordata > Aves > Passeriformes > Paridae > Pseudopodoces > Pseudopodoces humilis. The sequence goes on from NC_142202.1 coordinate 11,493,365, forward strand.
AGTGTCCAGTCTGCTCAGGCCTCTTGCCATGGCCAAAATGAGTGGAAAGACACTCCACCTAATGGATGGGATTTGTGGCTTTATGGGAGCTGAGCTGCTGCTTTATCTTTAGGGGTGAATTTCTGCTTTCTAGAGCAAATTGCCCACAGTGCCCCACACACTACACTGCAGGCTAAGCATTGCTCCAGGTATCAAACAGAAGTAAAATAGAGAGAGACAAAGTGGGAAAAGAAGAACGTGTGTCTGGATCTCCAGTTCCTTACCTCTGTTGAGACAGCAAAGTCTTTCCTTCCATTCATTCTTGCACATCTGAGCAGGTGCCTGTGGGCTTCCTTCACTTTGCCCTTGGCTATGAGCCACCGGGCAGACTCTGGGACCCACCTGCAGGTGCAAGGAGAGGAGACTGTTCCTGTTGGAGCTGCCTGATTTCCATCCCATATACATGGCTCTGGCATCTTCTCCATGAGACTTCTACCTCAGCTAAACATAACTGTGCTGCATGGCAAGAGAGGTGGGCCACCCTTTTGACATGGACATTCTCTTCTACCCCTTAAGGCTGAGCTGGTTGAAATTTCAAACTCTTATAAATTAAACTGGTCCCAGGGAGTTTATTTATGTGTTTATTTACACATTTGTGCTTTCTAGGACTCTTTAAACTTTGAAATTGTCAGATACTAAAAACCAAATGTAGAAAGGATTCAGTGAGCTCTCTACATACTTTGTTAGTTGCTAAAATAATTTGGTTTTCAAAATAATCAAAGTCTTATGCACATACAAGTGTCCCACTAGAATGGTCCAAGACCAGATCCCTACAATCCAATATTTGTGATTCATGTACCCTAAAGAAGATTACAGTAAAACTAAAGAACAACTGTTGTCACTATTCAAGTGGGAATTGAAAATCATGTGTAGAGTAAAAATGCTTGGAGAATTGGTCTTGTTGAAAGTTTTCATCTCCTTCCTGCAAGCTTACAACCTTGGGAAATATAAAGAGGGAAAGATGGCATTTTGCACTCATTGCCACTGTCTCTAGAGAGTATTACCATGTCTTTTGGTTGTCTAATGTCTCCACTGAGGTCTGACATTGTGTCAATAATATCTACAGAGTGCTAAATTAGATTTTAATTCCATACTTCAGAGACTTTCAATTTTCTGCAATCACCGACCTTATGGGTGCTTGAAGACTAGAGTATAATTTGTTGGAGAACTAATCTCCATAAAAGATAGTAACATAAGAGGAAAAATCAAATAGTTATGATGAAAAGGGTGGGTCCAAATGTATCTGTGAATTTCAGCACTTCCAAGGACTCAGTTTTTTATGGCTGGTTGTCCTAGAAAGAGAGCAAAACAACTTGAACTAAAAAAGTCAGCAGAACACGTATTTTAGTTGTGCTGGACTTGATTGGTGAAATACCAAAAGTTACTCTTTACACTGTCAGTGAATCAACTCTGTATTCTAGTTTGTATGAATGCATGGGAAAAAAAAAAAAAAAGAAAAAAAAAGGAAAAATTAAAATTTCTTTGATTAAATGAACCATCTCCCATTTTAAGACTCAGGAGATGTCTGGTATTTTTTAAATAAGGCTACAGGGGGGAAATTGCCCATAGAAAGCAGGTGTATTTGGCCCATCAGATGGTTACACAACTGAAAAAAGCCCTGGGAAGTGCAGCAATAAATGAACCTGACCTAGCCTGAAGGTGTCAGTGGCTTTCATGGAAAATTTTTTACCAAAAGTATCTTTCCTAGTGAGGTGTGGACAGAGAATGGATAAATTTTTTATCTTGGGCTTACTAAGGATTAAAGCCTGCATCTGGTTGCATCTTCCTTTATTGGAATCTCTTTACTCTGAGCCATGTCTGACAGAGTTGGCAGCAACAAAGCCTGCTTCCAGCTGTCATCCAAATGCCTTGCCTCCTCCTTGTCCCCAAAACTGTAACCTCGACTCCTGGCCTTGTTGGAGAGATGAAACCTGGGCCACTCCAGTTTTCCAGAGCTGCCATGCATGGGCAATCGAGTTACAGGACACAGATGAGTCCTGCCGGTCCTGAGGTTGCTGAGCGAATCCTAGGATCTGAAGAGGAAGGAAATCCCAGTGTGCTTCCTTTCTGGTGGCTGCACTCACCACAGGGAGACGATGCTCAGGAGACAAGGTCCTGTCACTGCCACCAGCAGCCAATGCCATTCCCGCACCAAGTACGCTGCCAGGGCCAGCAGCATGTTCCCAACGCTCCAGAAGATGCTGGACAGGATCCCGGTGAAGGTGCGGTGCTGGATGTCCACCCATTCCATCCCTGGAAGAGGGAGGCAGCATTCAGCTGGGATATGCAGGACTTCTCCAGGAAGGGAGGGCCTGCAGAGCTTTTTAACAAGGGCAAAGCAAGAGAACATCCCTGGTCTTCTCCTTCACAAAGTTCCACAGTTTGGACAATATTTGGAACATTTAAAATATTCAGCCACAGCTCTTAAGTTATTAAAAAGCTGTAAGCCATTAAAATAAAACTTAAAGAAAATAAATAGTGATGAACATGTGTTAAGTAACAGTGCTAAAACCACTATTGGTGATAGAGTTCTTTTAATTTCATTCAATAGCATTCAATTGGTCTTCTTTGTCAACCAGCCCATTTTTCCCTAAACATCTTGCCTGCACAATTTCCCACTTCTCTGTCCACTCATTATTTCAGATTAAGAAAATATACTGAGAAGAATTGTTCACCCAGAGCAGACAGTAGAACACGTGTAAAGCCAGATGGGGATATCCTTGTTTGTTTGTGTGAACTAAAAGCCAGTTTTCCTCTGAAGGTTTGGACATCTTGCTACAACCTCTAACAATCAGAAATGTCCCTCCCAAGCTCTACTATGACTTGCAGAAATCAACCTTTATAACAATAAACAAACAGAGCAGGCCATGGGATTTGTCAGGTCTTGTGTGGGCTTTTCCAGTACTGAAGCCATTTTAGCTTGATTTTGGCTAGATCTGCAAAAATCCTGGAAATTTCTTCTGCAACAGTTATTTATTCTTGGGTACAACACTTTTTTCCAGAATGTCCCAACGGTATCTACAAAATTATCCAGTGCTTTACTGGATATCCTGAAATTAGAAGCTTGTTTTTATTATGTAATTACCTAAATTCTTCAGCTTCAGTTTTGCCTAGCTCTGTGTGATTTTTTTTAAAAAAAATTTTGGTAGTTGTTCTCATTATAAAATGAAGATTGGCAACTTAGGAAAACTGTGAGCAAACTTGAAACTGGGAAAGTAGAAACACCTGTAAATGACACATCATCCTCTCGTGCTGAGGACAGGGTAATGCTGCTGAATGGTCCTAACAGTGTGTGCTTGAAAGGTGAGAACTTTTTATGAGTGGAAAGGGGCAGAGACTTTGGAATGTGGTTCTTATTGTGTTACTGATGATACTTGACAGGAATTGGGTAGCTTGTTGCAACAGAAATACTAACAAGTGGTTGTTGTATTTTGAGTAGACTTAAGTATTTATTAGACTAACAGCAAATTGTAATTTTGGGATCCTTGCAAGAGGGATATTCTGTAATAGAATTGCACACATGGCAATTCCTACCTGTTCCTACCAAGTCTGCCCTGCCTGGTAGACAAGTCCCTTCCCACACGCTGCCTGCCAGGAGCCCCCTGACAGCCACAACCCCCCCACACTCACCCAAAGGCAGGACAATCAGGGAGAGGCCACTCAGGGCCACCCCAGTGAGGGTCCGTGTGATGGCCAGCATTGTGTAGGACACGGAGGCGGCGCTCAGCATCCCAAAAACCACGGAGCACAGGAGGGACAGCTGGAGCATGGTCTTCCGTCCGAACCTGCCACGAGCACAGGCTGGGTTACAGTGGCTGGAAACCTGTCATGGGAGCAGGGCTTGAAACAGGCAAACCAGAGATTTTAGAGGAAAATTAAAGGATGCAGTATCCTGGAGAGAAGGAATTGGCTATGGATCAAGCTGGTAGCACAGTGGTGCAATCCCATGCAATGCCTGCCCCATAAACATTGGGACTCTCCAGTGGAAAGACCAGCACTGCTCAGAACAACAAATCTGGCTCTCCTGGCCAGCACCACCCCCAAAGCAGTGATGCCAGCTTGAAATCCCGTGTTGCTGTCACACCCTGCTCCCTCCAGCCTCAGTGTCCTTCTCCCATGGCTTACTCAGGACTGGCCACTGCCACCACTCTCAAGGAGGAGACAGAGCCATGACATTTTCACCCTGCTCCTTGGAAGTAAACAAAAGGAATCCAGTTGTCAGCCCACATGTGCAAATTGCCCTGAAATCCTAAGGGGTTTCTGAGGAATCTGCCAGGATGTTGCTCCCCTGGCGTTTCCTTACCCCATTGTCCAGAGTTCTGTGTGGAGAATGTGGAGAAATACAAAGCATCAAATGCACACAAATGAATGTGTATATAAACACACACACACTCTCTCAGAGACAGAGAAATATGTCTGCACGTATTTCTACACAACCTATGAAAATCTAAAAATCAAAATGGAGCACAAGGTGTTGGTCTCCTGATGAACATCAGCATTGAATGTTAGGGAAGCTTAGGCTCAAGCTGCAGTAGTAGATTAAGCCTGCCAGCAGGTGATGTTCAGTCCACAAGGACCCAAATCCTGCTCTGATCCCGACATTAGGGCTCTCCCAATGACCACCTGAGAAGGATGGTGTAGGAATGATTGCTCCAGGGGAAAAAGTAGCATGCCAAGACATAATGCCACAGTAACATTCCCAAAAATAATAAAAAATTACTTCATTCAGCAGCTGATGATTGAAATGGCAAAACCTCCCAACTTGTGGCTTGGGTATAGGGAGTTTGCCAGATCTGCTTTGACATTTATGCTGAGACAGTTTGCAAAAGACACTGTGATGCCCCAGGGTCAGAACAGGAAGCACCCAGAAACCCAGCAGAGCTGGATCCAGTTTTCAATGGCTAACTGCCCAAGAAAGAAGATACATTTTTTAAGTGAAGATTTTCCTTGAAAATACAGTAAGGAGGATATCAAACCATAATATTTCTTGCAGGACTCAAGGCAGCTATTTAAGGAACCATTACTGGACTCTCAGCTAATGCACATTACTTTCCCAGGAAACCCAGGAGTGAGCAAGCAGGATTGTACTGCAGGATACAGGGAGGCTGCTAGAAATAATGCCATTAAAATTGTCTTCAAAGAGAGTGGTAGGAAAGCACAGCCTCTGAAAGGCTATAATTCAATAAAAGGAGCAGGCTGCACAAGCATAAAAATTAATAAAAAAGCCATTTTCATAAAAAATCTGGAAGTCTGCCAAAGCATCATTGAACCAATTCAGTACAAGGACAAGGTACAAAAGGAGTCTTTGGAGAAGAGCAGACAATAACAGAAACAATATATATGTATTTTTGCATACATTTGTTCACAGTGAAGGTTTTTGGAGGGTTTACCTGGGTAAAATTTGTCAGTAGAGTAGTTCTCAAATCCAAATATCTGTAATGATTTAGAAAAAAACTGAACCTGAACAGTAGCAAAATGCTAGATAATTTTACCCCTGGAGCACCAGAGATGAAATCTCTGCCTCACTGTTAGCCCAAAGAAGCAGGATCTCATCTTTATCATAGAAAAGGAAGGTTTCAAATGGGAAGTTGACTTTAAAAGGATTATAGGGGAGATGTGGGGGGTGACATCTGAGGTTTAACCTAATGATTCTTAATTTTCCTCTAGCCACTACTCATTGCTGTGTTGGCCTTGAGCAAAACTGTGTTTATCTGTCATAATGCCAAAATCTTCCTACTGAGTAGCTGTGGTCAACTCAGAGCCTCCATTTTAAATGAGAACTTTAAATTGTTTCTCTATTTTAGATTAATAATCTGCCCTGAAATTCTCTCTTCTAATTCTCTCATCCAGTCAGAGTCCTTTAGCTTCTGCAAAGTCTCCACACTTGGGCCTCATCTCTGCCAGACTCAGCATCAACTCCCCACTTGCTACCTTCCCAGATTATTTATAAATGTACTGAATAGCACAAAAATCCAAGCAGAGGCCCCTCCCTTGTCACAATGGAGCATTTGCATCTCCTCTCTTCTTCCTGGCTTTTAATTATTTAGTCATGCTGAGACCTTCCTTCTTCTCCTAGACCAGCTTAGTTTCTTAAGAGTGTTTGATAAGGAGACTGAGATGATGTCTCCTCTGCTGACATGCCTGTTGATCGATGCAGAGGAATCCTGTACATTTGTAAGGCTTGGTTCTTTTGGCAAAACCCAGCTGATTCTTCACTGGTGTGTCCTACCTCCCCCTAGGGCTCTGGCTCCACCTTTCAGAGGAGTTTCTGCCAATTTGCCTGGTGCAGAGAGAGGTCAGGCTGCCTGGCACTCCTGAGATCTTATCTGGAGACCTTTTTAAGGCCTTTCTATCCCCAGGGTGCTGTAGGGCTCCAGGACAATGTCTCCCTGCTCCTGGCATTTAACTGGCATTCCTCTGGTGTATTTCTCTCTGCTTTCTTCTGTCAGCTTATTTCAAAGCTCCAGCTCCAACACCTGCCTCTACACATTCTCCCACTGTGAGTACAGACTCATTTATGTCTCACACTACAGTCTTTTTATTTCCAGATGCTCCTTTTATGCCTTAATCCTTTGCTGGCTCTTCCCCCTCACAATCCATTTGTGAAACAAATTACTTTTCATTTTGTGCTACCTTGTGAGACCTTATTTTCTGCCATATTTTGTCCTGCTCCTTTTCTTGATTCTGAATTTCTCTCCCTCCAGCTGTGCTATAAAACTACTGCAGATACAAAGACAAGGCACACAGTTTGAAAATCAGCCAGGTGTCTTGGGTCCTTGTAAAAGTATACCCATATACCAATGGGTAACGATATGGATGTAAAAATTCCCAGCTGCAGCACTAAAGTCTCAGGGTCCTTCACACTTCAGGTTCCCCTCTGCAGTGATTTTGCAGCTTGCTGTACTCTAATTCCTCCCAGAGGAAGGAAATCAGGAAGCAGTTTTGCAGTAATGAATAGTGTACGGGGAATAGCACATCCCAACTGCGTGCCTGGACTCTCTGTCCTCTGATGGGCTTCCTGGTTTTGCTGTTTGTGAAAATATTTAGTTTCTTAACTGATGCCCTTTCTAGGTTATTACTTGGATTTATTTTTTCCAGGTTTATACGGTCACACCCCAACATTTAACCAGAGAGAGCAGATTTGCTCCTGTTTTCTTCATTTCTTCAGCTCTTCCTTGAAGAATAAATACCTCCCTGCCTGTAAAGAATCTCTTTTACCCTGATTCTCTAGGAATGGCAGTCAAATTGTGCTTGCTGGAGACTCTTTTGAGCTATGGCAAGCATTTGCTCTGAGCCCCTCACTTGGGTATCATTAGCCAATTGGTGTATAATTTGCAAGGAGTTAACTCTTTTAGGCTTTTTGTTCAGCTTTGTATCAATCAGCTTTCTCCATTTTTAGACAGTTTTCTTTTTATGAAACTGGTCTTATAGTCTGGATTTTGTTGTTCTTGTTTTTTATTGTTCCTGGAGCAATTCTGACCACAGTCAGCAGTGCATCTGACTCCTAGCCAAGGCCAGAGCTGCTTCTCTGATCTGGGAAGCATTTACTGGCTCACTGATCCAGGAAGCGTTTACTCCCCGCATTGCTTCCCAGTATGGCTTGAATCCCATTTCCAAACGAGAGGCTGGATTCTGCCTTTGCAATTGCCTTTTCTCCTTTCCCCACCCCTCTGATTGCCTACTGAAGGGCACAAGTTTATGGAATTCTTTCTGTGAAGCTGAGGCCCCGGAGGGAGGAGCAGCCTGGGGGGGCTCAAACCTGTCGGAAAGGTACCCGAACACCATGGCCCCCATCGTGACGCCGATGAAGAAGAAGGTTGCTGTTGCCTGGTTCATCCCACGGTGCTCGCACACGAGGTCCCACTGAAACACAAGGCCAAAATGACACTTAGTGCCCAGCTCAGTCTCTGCTGCCTTCTCACACTCCTTCACTCTGGTCAGACATTGTATCTTGAAGTTTGCATCTGCTGAGTCTGATGGAGGGCTGGAATCCTGCACTAAACTGCACGTCAGACAGTGCCAGAGTCCTGAGAAATGGAAAGCTGCATCTTACAAAAGTCCCAGTTATCCATCCCCACTGTGACAACCTCTGTATGAACGCTTCATAGAATCACAGAATCGTAGAAGATGCTGAGTTGGAAGGGACCCATCAGGGTCATTGCGTCCAACTCCTGGCCCTGCACAGGACACTCCAAAAGTCACCCCACATGCCTGAAAGCATTGTCCAAATGCTTCTGGAGCTCTGTCAGGCTTGGTGCTGTGACCACTGCCCTGTGGAGTCTGTTCCAGGGCCCAACCACCCTCTGGGTGAAAAACTTTTCTTTGATATCCAACCTAAACCTGCCCTGACTCAACTTCAGGCCATTTCCATGGGTCCTGTCACTGATCACCACAGAGAAAAGATCAGTGTCTGCCCCTCCACTTCCCCTGTGGGGATGTCGAGGACCCCAATGAATTCTCCCCTCAGTCTCCTCCAGGCTGGACAGACCAAGTGACCTTGGACACTCCTCCTATGGCTTCCTCTCCAGACCCTTCACCATCCTTGTGGCTGTCCTTTGAATGCTCTTTGATAGCTAAATGTCTCTTTTATATTGCGGTGCCCAAAACTGCCCCCAGCACTTGAGGTGAAGCTGCCCCAGTGCAGAGCAGAGGAGGACAATCCACTCCTTTGACTGGTTGGTGATGCTGTGCTTGATGCACCCTAGGACAGGGTTGGGCAGCAGAAAACTTCCCAGGGTACCACACATGAAGACTTCCCCATTTTCTTCTCCTGGCCTCTGCAAGACCTGCCCAGGTGCAAATCTCCCCCAGCTCCCTCTGTTGTGCCCCTGAGACTGCCCTGGTGAGCTGGGCATTGGCAGGGTGTCCCACTGCAGTGAGCTGTCACAGCCCTCAGCAAGCACTGGGGAATCTTGTGTTGATAACCAGTTTCCTTGGAAGTTGTGCAGGGAAGAAGGAGGGCAGAGGGGAAGTAAGGTCAAATACATGCTCTTAGTACTAATCTATTGATTTCTTACTGAGGCATTGGTTTGAACATATGAACATAATTTTATTTTCTTGAAAGTGCAGATATCGCTGATCTCTAGAGAATGCTGTGGTTTAAGATGTTACTGTAGAGTGAATTTTCTCTGTGTGCAAATATTACAAAATTTAATCATCAACCCAGACTTGCAGCCTCTCTGTTGAGGCCAGCCAAACCTTGAGCAACCTTTCCTGCTACAAAAGCAGAATTCCAGAGAAAGCCCCAGTCCCTTGAACAGGTCCTGAGGCCAGAGGCCCAGGGGAGCAGCATCACAAGGCTCCATGCTGCAGTGCCTCCTCTACCCTTTCTCTCAGGACTGCTTCACATCTTTCTCCCCAATCCAGAGCAGAAATACAGACCCAGTGCACACATGAGCCTCACCTCTGTGCCTGATGAAAGCAGGAGTGGTTGAGTGTGGGGAGGAAGCACCAGCTCTAGGCTAAGACTTGTCCCTCCTCCCACTGAGAGAACCAGCACTATCTTTCTAACCCAACTGTGCCCTTTTTCCCTGACCAGATTTTCCTTTCCCTAAGACCTTGTGTGATTTGGACTGTTTTCCAAGGAAAGTAAAGCATTAACACACAGAGGTATCACTGCTAGCCCTGGAAAAGTGTTTCAGAAGGGGGGTGGTTAATATTTGATGGGCAGGGACCTTTTGCAGGCTCAAGGTTAGGGCTGGTTATGAGCTCCATCTCAGTGGAAGACCCTCAGAGAAAACATTTGATTTGGCAGAGAGATATTGGTGGTAAGCGAAGAGAGGCAGCACAACCCTGGGGAGAAAAGGAGGAAGGTGAAGATCAGCGAGGAGGGGTGGCCAAGGGAATAGAAGTTATAAAGCATTTGGAAAACCAAGAAAGGAAATCAAGAGCTCATATGAAACCCTGACAGGATGCAATCCTGTGCAAATGCCATGTGGCCCACACAGAGAAAATCCTGTATCTGTGTCTTTCCCCTGCCACCTCACTCCCTCATGCGTCTCTCAATCATCTGGAGAAATTAAGATGATTATAATGAGAAATGTTGGCATTAATCTAAGCAAGAGGAAATGCTCACAAAAATAATATTAATAAATGTTAACTCCTAATACTGAGTTTCAGAGAGCTTCCCCCTCCCAGGACATCTTCTCTGAATAGGTCATGTCCACTGGTTACAATGCACAGATTCCCCTCTCATTCTGTGCACTCAACAAACACCTCTCCACCTTCTCCTCAAAGCACAGAGCTAATTTCAATTTTGGCTGTATCACAGGCCAGGATTTACCTGTGTGGAGATGGTGGAGGTGAACTGCGAGTGGTCATAGACCCATCCGTGCTGACAGGGCTGGATGATGGATTTGGTTTCTGGTTGCAGAGAGGAGTTGAGCAGCAGGTGAAACTGAGGCTGTGAGAACATCTCACAGGAGCTGAAAGTGCCATCAGGCTTCCGAGGAATGCTGATGAGCAGAACTTCCTCCATGGTGAGATTCACAAATGCCTCGTGGTGTGGAATTGCACAGTGATGAGAAGGGGTAGCAGCAAGAAAATTGTGCAGCAGGAAATGCATGGGAAGGTTGATTCTTGGGAGGCAGAGGATAGCCAAAATCAAAATCTGGAATCTGCCGAAGCCCCCAATTTCCAGCAAGAGATCCTCAAATTTCATCTTTCCTGTGGAGTTTGCTCATTCAGAGCAGCTATGTACCAAGGAGCAGCAACATGAGCTTGAAAAGCAGCCTCTGTTCTTGGAGCTCAACTTCCCATGGCTTTTCATACAGCCACCTCTTTGGACTTTGAGACCTTGCTGAAAGGTGTCAAAAGTCACAGTGGAACTCTCTACTTAGGGTATAGACAAAGAAATTATCCTGTGTGCCCACAACACATCCCTTTCAAATGGACCCAGTGCAGGCACCTGCTCTTTTTGGAGTCTTTTCCTCTTGCTGTGGTTTTGGAGAGGGACATCTACATTAGCAAGGGAGGCTGTGGGGAGAGTACTGTGCGAGCACTCTCTCATGTGAAGGTTCTGCAGCAAACTCTGCCTGGTGTGAGCTGGTCACCAGCCAGACCCACTGGACCATGACAGAGGCCTCCGGAAGAACAGGGGTGTCCCACTGTGTCAGGGCATCCAAGGACACCAAGCTTGGCTGCTGAGCACCAGCTAAGTGTGTTTTGGTGTGGTTTGTGTCAAGCCATGCCCTTGGAGCTGGCTGAGAGGCTGCCTGCAAGGGAGATGTGTCTTAGGATGGATGCAAGCAGGGAGGTGTGTCCTTTGGGGTGAGAAGGTGGCTGAGAGCCACCTGCTCACCTGTGCCCTGCAAAGAATGGAAAAAATTAAAATGTTTCCCCACAAAGTCCTTTTCTCCACCTGGAAAGGTGTTTTCCCAGGAGGGAAGGAGGCAAGGAGTTGATGAAAGCTGCAGAGCTGGCAGGAAGAGAGGATGCACCTGTCACTCTTGGGGCCACGACATACTCTGCAGAGTCCAGCCCTGTGCTGGTGTGCTCTGGGGACCGATGTGACAGCCAAAGGAGTGAATGTGCAACACCTGACGGGGCCAAAGGTGCTGCTGCCTCTGCTGCACAGACTGGGGATGAGATTGGGGCAGTTAAATACAAAGTAGTGGGAGAAGGGGCTGACTCTGCCTGGGGTCCCTGCAGGACCTTCTCCTGCAAGTCCCTTCACACCCTCCTCACACCTGGGGACAAGAATGAGCCTGCCTCCCTAGCAGCAAGTGCTCTGGGCAGGCTGGGCCCATGGAATAACACATCCCAGAAGGTTGTGTGCTAAGCTCAGGGGGCAGAACATCACACAGCAAGCAGGGGCAGCACCCTGCAAAGGCTACAACTGAAGAAGTAGAGCAGTGGAGCTGCTGAGAACTTGCTCTAAGTTATCTCCCACTGCATTTTCACCCTCTGTACCTCTCTCCGTGTCATCTGTGCCCTCTCTCCTCCACCAGCCCCGTGCTTTTGAGTGTTGGTAGGTGTTGATTCTCCAAGCTGTTGTCCCAGGACATGCTCTGCTTTAAAGCAGCTCCAATTTGGCCATTCACCAGGAAAACAGGATCGTTTGGTGTTGGGATGCAGGCACAGCAAGAGTCTGAGCTCAGGGAATGTTGGAAGTGGTGCTGGCTGCCAGGTGCTACCAGGAGCTGCCTGTCTGCACTGCCTTGCATTGCAGCCAAGGGCTGGGGACATGGGGCTGTAGAGCAGCAGGTAGGGATGAGGACATCCAAAAAAGCTTTTCACAGGGCTCCTGCTGTGGCTGATGGCCCAGACCAAGTGTCGCCCAGACGTTGAGTGCTGTGAGGGCACAGAGCAGAATAACACCACGATCTGTGACCTTAAGAGACCTTTTCCCTTTTCAGCAGCATACCTGGCCACCCATGTTTTACTAATGTGCTGCCCCAGTGCTGGGTATGAGCCATTTCAGTGCTCATCCTGGGACAGGCACGAAGGAAGAACACAGGAGTGAAGTAGGGACACCTGACAATGCTGTGCCTTCAGGGTTACAGTTTAAGCTGAAGTTGAACTAAAGGACAAATTATTTTTTTCATCACCAGTCTTCTAAGAACAGGGAGAGAAACTTGATGTGCTGCTGAATATTTAAACTGCAAACAGATCCAGCCTCCCCATCAGAAATGAGATTATGGATCACTGTTCTGCAGCTCCCAGGGCTCCACTGCTCATACTGCATTGCTTAAAATGTACATGGCACTATGTCTTTAACCCAAATGTGCTCCTTTAACCAGTCACCAGCTTCAGTTAATGACCAACACATGTGCAAGGTCTGTGACTGACCTGACTGAATTAACAACTTGGTTATTTAGACCTGACTCAAACAGCTTGAACATGCCCAGTGAGAGCAGACTCCTGCTGCTGCTGTCACGTGTAATGCTGAAAGAAAGAGTTTACTTTTTGCTGCGCACATGTAACACTTTCTTTTGCAGTCTTTCTTGCTGCTCTTTTTCAGGATGCTAACTACTTGTTGAGAAGGTTGGATTATTAAATTACTTGGTCACTAAGGTGTTAGCTTTTGTTTCCAGCAGTAATTTCTGAACACTTACTATGGAGCTGTAATAGCTTAGATGGTGCAAGGAGTGAAGGAGCTGATTTGCTCCTTTAGCAATTGGAGCCACCCCACAGGCATCTCAACTGCTGCAGAGTAGCTGGAGATCTCATCAGTGCTTGCAGGCTGGTGCTTAAATTATAATTTTCTCCATTCTCTCCAAGATACTCCTGAGTGCCATGAAAATCTGTGTCCATCAGAGCCACTGAGCTGGACTTGCTGTTAGAGGGCAGAAGAGCTTCTCACTGCAGCTTCTCACTGCAGCTCAGTGCAGGCTCTGATGCTTGCAGGAGGGAGATGTGGCAATCAGAGGGAGTTTTTCCATTTCCATTTTTTCTCTAATTTGTAAAGGCAGTTTAGACAGGGAGATCCCACAGAGCTGGCAGTGTCAGCTGAGAATTCCTGCAGTGTCAGTTTAAGGTGCACTGTGCTGCAGCAGCGTGCCCAAATGCTCTTGGCAGGATGTGTGCACACCAGATTTTGTAGCTCAGTTAGATAAAGAGAAGGTCCAGCCAACAAAGAGGTCCTGGGGCTCCTGGAGATCTTTCTTTGGTCATAGAAGAAAGGGAGTTTATGCCATTCTGACTCGGTGCCACATTAACAAGACTGCTTTCCATTGCTTACAGCTGTCTTGTGTGCAGCTGTTTTACTTGACTGCACAAATGACAACTGTTCTGTAAGTAGACTGGTTCTGGGCAAAGCTTCTTTTCTTACCTGTCAAAAATACAACATTGATTCTACCTTAGTGTGAAAGGACATGAGCAACTTATATGTCTTTTGCTGTGTGTGATTATGGATCCACAGCCAGCACTTGCTTCCCAGACAGATCCCACAGACCTGTCTCATGTCCATTCTTACCCCTTTCCCTATCTCAGGGAACTGATTTCATGTCATTTTCCTCTAACTGGTGCTGTTGGGAAACTGTAGTGGGGCAGAGATTCAGCCCAAATTGACTGGCTGCATTTTACTGAGGAAAAGGCAAACCCAAACTCCTCCTTCAGCCAAGGAAAGAAAGACACAGCAGGAATAAAAAGTCCAGACAGAATCAAAAGTTTTCAGGGGTGAGATTCCATCTGATTAAATCACTTTCTCTTAGATAGGATAATCCTGTGTGAAGTAAAACATTGCCAGGGAACTCTAAACAAACCCAATGGTTCAGGGAGCAGCATGAGCAGGGAATGATGACCCAGGAGCTGGGGAGAGTCCAGGACCAGTCATGTCCTCCTCAACTGGGCACAGACTTCAAGTGTCAGCATGGCTGGCAGAGCCAGGGGTGGGACAGAGCTGATCAACAGCCCCAGACACAGTGAGAGGATGAATCAGGACCAGAGTCCCTCCAGAGAGCATGGTGTGGAGCATGAGAAGGGCTGAAGACAAAGCAAAATCCATGCAGCACCCAGGGCAGGGGGCAGGAACACATCCAACATATCTCAGATGGATGTGAGACACAGTCCTGAGCAGAAATGAAGTCCTGGGCCATAAGCAGAAGGTGCTTGGTGGTGGCAGGTCCAGGGCAGTAAAAGTCATTAGTGCCCTTGGGGCTCTCATTCCCTGAAGGGCCAGGGCTTTACATCACAAACTCAGGGAATGCTGCATGGGGAGCTTGGAGCAGGCACTGGCTGGAACAGTGTTTTGGAAAGCCTGTGCAGACAGTAAAGGTGTGGGAGTGAAAATACATACACCTGAAAATATGCTTGCACTGAAAACGCAAATGGGGAGATGGTGAGAGTGATATATAGGGAATTACTGAGTGGGTGAAGCACGGTCCAATGCTCACCTCAACAGTGTTTCTCTGCCAACGTGGCCATGTGCTTGTCAGGTCCTAATAGCTCTGCAGCTCTGTTCTGCATTTCCTCCCCTTCAAAATGGAAGGAGAGGAGCCCTTTTTCTTTACCCCAGAAGGAGTAAAGAAAAGCTGCAGAGTGTCCAGGGAAGCTGCTTTCCCCATATAGCACCATACCTTCAGTATTTGAACTTCTCTGTCTTCCTTCACTGATCACCTTCCTTTACTAATTACCTTGTTCCATCTTTCTCATTTAATCTAAGCATCTCCTAGCTCCTATCTTGGGTAAACAAGATTTCAGTTTTGACTTGTCTGCCCTGTGTTTGAAAGGGGGTCCTTTGCATTTTGCAGTTTCAGTAATACAGGAAATGACTCAGGCTTCCCCTGAATCAATAAGAAACTCACTCAATACTCCATCTCCAAGATTAACAAGACACCTGGCAAAGAGAGTAGGGCATCTGGCATTACTTTCCAGATGGTCTTCTTGCCTCCAACCTATTCCTTGTCTGAGGATGCAGTTTTTGTGACTACTCCTGTGAGATGCACTGTCCCAAGCTGGTTGCTTATTGACAGCTTTCAATTTACATTTCTGCTTTGGGGTTAAAATTCCAATGTAATATTAGAGGTCTCTTCCAGCCTGAATTATCCTATGATCCTATGGACATTATACCACAAGGTTTTGGGCTTGTTTAGCCTCTTATTTCCAAGCTGAGTTTCTACCTCACTGTTTCAGACATGAATTAGTGAATTTAAACAACTGGACTCAATTGTGTTATTTTCTTTTAACATTTTTTGTACATGATGAAACCTGTGTGGATGCTGTAAGTTTCTCATGGTCTCCAGGTGCTCTCTGCAACCTGACATGTTTTGACAGCTTCCTTGAAGCTACAGGCTTGAAGGACTTTTTCTCACTGGCATGAGAAAGGGTCTTTGGGTCCAGCTGTCCTTGGGTTCAGCTGACTCCAGAGCCCGTGGTCAGAGTCCACAGCAGCCTCCCTCTGACATTAGAGAGAAGATGAATGCAAGGTTGGGAATAACAAGCGTTTCCTTGCAGTGCAGGCTTCCACTGCAGTGTTAAGGCATTCCTGTGGCTTGCCTTGTCTGCACTGGGGCTTTTCTTGTCTTGAAATACCTCAAGGTGATTGCAGAAGGAAGATCTCTGAGCTCAACAGTCTTTTTGGTTTTCCCAGATATAACAAAAGCTGCTCAAAGTAAAGATTCTGCCTCCTCCTGCAAACCTGTCTTTTCCTATTTTGTGAGGCTGTTCCAACATGAGCAGCCTGGTTTAGTTTCTTCCTCTACTCGCCTTCTCACTTGACAAAGGCAGAGGCTGAATCCAGCACATTGTTTCTGACAAACCTGTGTTCCAGAGAAACTCTCATTTTGCCATCCAGGGGTGGTGATGAAGCATGTATCCGTCCATGCATTCAATCCATGCAGTTCTGAAATACTTCTCAATTTCCCAGTTCATGGTGCCCAGCTTTAATTTTCATCTGCCTCTTCCTGACATAGGAACTTTTATATCCCAGTGTTTATTTTTATGATTTTGGATTCTACACTGGAGTCAAATGTGTTTTCATTTGGTTATAGGAGAAAAAAATAAAATCTGTCATCACAGGAATATCTTTCCAAGGGAGCAGGTTTTTTTTATTCTTTTCTGTTCCCTCTTCCACCACCCCCTTCTAAAGCTGAGTACTAAACTGTAACTACGCACCCCTGGATGTGGTCTGCACATCATAGGCATGAGGTAACTTCAGCATGGTAAAAGGAACATTGTAAAAACTGTCCTCAGCCTGAACATCAGATGGTCATCTGATTAAACATCAGAGAGTATTAAAAGTCAAACCATGCCAAGTTCCTGGTTTGCTTTTGCTCCACTTCCCATATATTTATGTTCAGGTCCAACATGTCTACAAATGTGGCATCTTAACTACGGCATCTAGACTTTGCAAAGCATTTTTAAAAATTTTGTTGTTGTTGTTAAAAAAGCAGGCTTTTCTCTCTGACAAGTGCTGTTTTGGGAGGGGATGACTGAGCCTGCTGCCTGCAGTGTGGTTGTAAACAAGGTTCATGGTGAAGGAACATGTCTTGCAACACCAATAAATGGGAGAAAACACCAATGAAAAGGTAGACAGGCTTTTAATGGCATGATCCAGAATCCCCTTTTAATAACAAATCTAATGACAACTGTGTCTGATAGGAACAAGAAATGGCATAATTGTTTATTTTTTTAGAGATGTGATCTGAAATTAAGACAAATGCCAGGTGGGTCTGTACACAGACAGGGCTTCTGTGATGCATGCCAGATTTTATGGCCAAGAAATTTGCCATGCAGTTGAACCAGATTGTGGTTCCTCAGTCGGAGTCCTACATTCTGTTTGCAGTGTGTAAACATTCTCCAGCTGCTTTCCTAAAGAATGCAAAGAAGATATGTAGAGAGATTTAGCCTTGGGATTCAGTCACATTTCCAGGCAGGCAGTACCACGGAGCAGAAGTCCTGTCTCCAGAGTGTGCCAGAGGCAAAGGAAAACATCGGTGCGCCAGGTACAACGTCTGAGTGTAGAGTCACATGCTATTGTGTTAAAAGGAGATATATAAAATTATCTGTGTTTCCAGCTCCAATTCCTGTCTGGAGAAGAAGCAGCAGGTCCCATAGCACAGCAGTCCTGCCGACACTGGTTTCACACAGGGGTACCCCCACGTCCTGCAGAGCTCATCCCACCCTCTGCAGGGAAGGTCCCAAGCCTGTGCTGTGCATTCCCAAGGAAACATCAGCCCCAGCCTCCTCCAGGGAACCTGTGCCAGAGCTCCCTGTGCTCCAGGCAGGGCAATATGGGCCAAGCCAGAGGCAGAGCAGCCACCGAGGAGCACCATGCTGACACCAGTCCCGCAGTATCTTCGCCAAAGCAGACCCCTCACCCCTGAGGCCCCTCTGGTTCAGGAGCTAAAAGCAGGAGGAATTATTATCTTGGTCCCTGCCAGGAACCAAGCTCTGGATTTGCTAGCTCCCTTCCTTCTTTCAGCACAGAGGGCATCAGTGTTTACTTTAAACCTGCTTTCCAGCCATCTGCAGCTCCAGAAATAAAAGGGATTAATGTTCCTCCTTATGAACCAGCACACTGGCCTGCATGGGGCAGGGCCTCAACCCCCTAGGCAGAAAGGGACTGACTTGGAGGGAACCTACAGTGACTTTGAAGATAAGATTTGCTGGAGGAGCTACATTAGGAATGAAGTGACAGGAGAGTGATGGTGTATAAATCACTGTCATTTCATGGGATTCTGAGCTCACCTCAGTGTGCAGCCAGTGCTATTCCCTGGCCTCGCAAAGCTACCAACCCCAATGCTCATGGAGGTCTTAACATCAGCTGGCTCTGCTGCCACTGCCAGAATGGTCCCAGCCCCTTGGAATGCAGCACCTGCTGCTGCTGCTGAAGAGCACAGCCACTGGGGGTTCTGCAGAGGACTGAGGGAGCCTTCACACAGAGCCCAAGGGCTCCCACCCAGCAGCCCAGTTACAGGCACGTGCCATGTGAGGAAAGGGCCTGAACAGCAGCCCTAGCTCTCTTCCTCATGTGGAGGTGCAGGAGTAGCTGGCAAACAGGTGGAACCAAAGGTGCTTGCAAACTCTTAGGTGGTCCCCATGGGTTTTGTGAAACCAGCCTAGCACTGCTGGAGCACTGGCATGTTTCAGTTCAGCCAGAAGAAACTCATTTGATACCAAACTCAATATGTCCACAATGGGACTTCTACTGTGTTCACAGGATTAATTTAACTGGAGGTGACTGATGTGTGGGGCAAAGCCTTAGGTGGGCATTGGTGTCTGTGCACATGGAATAGTGGTGGGATCATGCCATGTGCTGAGGGACCACTGAACTGCTACTGGAGCTGCCCAGGCTATCAGTGACCATCTTCTTACACAGGATCTACAGTGAGAAAACACCTCTGTGTTGGAAAGGAGAAATGTGAAAGATTTTCTTGCCCCAACACAACCTGCTTTGGATCAAAATGTTTCACCACCAAACTCTCAGTGCTGTGTTAGCCAGGGGCAGCCACATGAACAGCAATGCTTCAGATCCTGTTCCATGCCCCACACAGCTGTATGTCAGTCCAGCAGCTGTTGCAGGTCTGGTAGCAAGCAGGACAGCTATCAGCCACCCAGGCTGGTGTGTTTGAGCCCTGGTTCGTGCTCAGGCAGGTGGAGCCTCACAGCTGACATGCACTTTGGTAGAGTGGTACCCTGTTCTCCCATCCACATTCACTGCACACAGCAGTCAGCCCTGCACGCATCTGAAGTCACAGGTGAGACTTCTCTGAAGGTAGCAGGATCCTTTTTAACCTTTAGTCACTATATATAATGGTCACTACTTATATTGTTATAATAATATATATTTTATAATATTCTTTACTTCAAAAAGGGCAAGCAAAGTCTCCTGCCTCTCACTGATTCCAAGCACAACTGACCTGGAGATATTTGCTACTGAAACACCTTTTGCACCAAGGCAAACAGAAGCGTCTGTGCTGCCAACCAGACAAACCAGTTAAGCAGCTCCATCCATCCGTGTGTTTGAGCCTCTCCACAGTATCAGTCTGACTGGTGCTGTCTGTCCTTTTTCTCCCTCTGCTCATATAATCCATTGCCACACTGGCTTAGCACTGAGGACTGCCTTTCAGATTCTCCACTTGGCACATCCCCCCTGTATCCATGTTTCTTTGCTGGCAGCTCCAGCCAGTGGCCACTGGCTCCTTTTCACCAGCCAGGGTGCCATCTTAGCTGGCCTCTGCAGTAAGGACTCAGCATGACACCAGGCAGTCCCAAAGACTCTTGTAGTCCCAACACAGATGAACAAGACCTGCCTCTCCCTACCCATTCAGATGAACGCACAGATGAAGGAACAGGGGTGGCCTGTCACAGGAGTTCCCTCAAAACACACATGGGCACAATCTCCTGCAAGGACACAGCCACACAACCCCAGCAGTGCTTGAGCAGCCCTGTGTGCCCTCAAGGCTTGCCAGAGCTTGCATGAGACTCACAGCAGAGAACAACAGGGTTTTGCCTCTCCCACCTTTCTGGGATGTGACAGCCCATCATATCCCATGATGCCAGACTAGAAACTCTGGCATTCCTCAACCATCTAACTTCTCCCTAACCTCACAGGCCTCATCCTGTCTGGTCCCCAGACATGTTCTCCTCTGTTTGCTCCAGCTATGGCAGGTGCCCTTTCAACTTTCCTGCAGGGCAGCAGCAGAAGAGAGGACCCAGATGAAATTCTGTCTGTGCTGCTCCCCTGGACAGGAGCACCTCCATCCAGGAGGACATGACGTGGGGCACACCATGCTGTTGATGCACTCTCCTGCTGCCCTGCATGTCAGGGACAGCTGGGAAGCAGGGCTGTGCAGGAGCAGGGAGTCTGGTAGCACAACCACGAGGAGAGATGACTCATGCTGGTCTCAGATCTCTATGGACCCAGCTGCACCCTCAGCCCAGACCTGTCAAACAACACTGTGAAGAGCTGTTATTTTTTGTTCTGCATCTTTCCCTTGCTTTCTGAAACCTGTGGGACCTGTCAGGTGGCTCTCCAGTATATACCAGCTTTGGCATGTATCCTGGTGGGACCAGGAATCTACTGCACCACAGAGAGAGATGGTACCTTGTGTCACCAGAATCTTGACTGCTTCTTGTGGTTGGGTCATGGTAGATAGACCTCTTAGATGAGAGCTGTTTCACAGAAACCTTTTAATAAGAAAAAGTTCCCATAGTCCTGTGAAAGACTTCACTGGATGGTTGCTTCACAATTAAAAGCTTGCCTGACTTTATCTGCTGTTCTTGGTTGCTCTGACTTCCCTGCTTTCACATGCCAGAGGAAGACAACAGAACTGCAGAACCATAGAATGGTTTGGGTTGGAAGGGACCTTAAAGATCATTCAGGTCCATTGCCATGGACAGGACACATTCCACTAGACCAGGATGCTCAGGGCCCTGTCCAACCCAGCCTTGTCTCTGCCCTGGAGCTTCCTTTCTGACACAGGGCTACAGAAAACTGTCCTTTAAACTTTTTCCTGAACAAATACACTGATTGTGCTTTATTTGCTTCCCATGATGAGGCAGGCTTGCTAACCCTAATAATAATCCTGTAGTCCTCTTTCAAAGCTCTTTCAATGTAATTTTTGGCATGTGCATTAAGAGCTGGATGGGCCATCTGGTAAAGGCTTCACAACCAAGTCTTACCATCTGAGCACTCTAAAATGAATAGACCTCCAATAAATTATTAGGAATCATTATGATTTATATTTCTGGAAAGAATCTGTCTTTGAGTTTATTCTGTTTTCTAGTTTCTAAACCTGCAGCACATACTTAGGTTCTAGTCTGACCCACACTTCAAATTCAGAGAAAGTTATAGTGCCACCAAGAAGAAGTGGTCACAGTCGCTGTGTGTCCTTCTTCTGTTGTGTGACCAAATGGTGAACCAGAGTGGTGAAATGAACCAGAAGAAAATCAAACTGATGAATCAGAGCAGTTTATGTCATATTGGATCAGCATTTCCAGCCACTTTATCAAACAGCTGCTGCAGTGTAAATGTGGTGGGACTGTGCAATGAAGTAGCTGGAACTTGGAGGGATGCTGCTTTTGATGGCAACATCAGCTCAGTCCATAAGATCACAGCCTGAGTTCCCTCTGAGTTCCCAGTGCTGCTCTGCAAAGATGAGGGAATATTTTCAGTCTAAGCTGTGCTGCTTACTCGACCAGGGTGAACCACATCAATGGAAAACACTGAGCTAGGTGAAATAAATTCTTAGTGTTGACAACACTGAGACTGTCATATGGGGAGGTAATTCCTGTCTCCTGTTTCTACACATTTCCCTGTTCAGGTGCAAGGAGTACCTTTTTCTCCCAGCCACCCTGTCACAGCTCTTATACTCCTTTCCAGGACTCCTGTAGATATGAGCAGCTTCAGGATTCCTTGAACTCGATGGCCATCACTGTGACTGTTTGCATTCATGTTCAAATGAATCAAAGTTATTACTGTTCAGATTCCTCTGTAAGCTTTGTCTGCAAATAGAAAATGTTTGCTGGTAGTTGCAATTGCAGGAATGGGTGTACAGAGCAGCTGTATTTTTGTACTACCTCATGCAAAGCCTCTTTTAGGCATGACAATGGTGCACAAAGTATTTGGGTCTGGAGTGTTTTCTCCTGCAAGGCGTGGGGAAAATTTTGTCTACTGCAAGATTTCTTCAAGATCAGACAGGTATCAGTTCTCCTTGCTTTCATTTTCAAGCCTTCCTAATTAGTCTGGGGGCTAAACAGTTGGTTGATTTAGTTCTAGATGAGTGTTAAGCTTCTGCTCAGATAATATTACTTCAAGAGCACAGCCCTTGCTTTTATGTTCACATTGTTCATCCTCAACGTGGATGAACATGTGGCAGAGGTGAACAACAAGGAACACCAAGGTGAACACCTCTGCCACTCAACCCACTGTCCCCTCAGATAGAAATGCACATGGCCACGGCATGCCAGCAAACCTCTCATTGCAAAGCAGCAGGTTTTGGGTATACTACAGGACAATAATTTCCCACCCTGCCGTGTAGGGAACTTTCATCCACAGTGCCAAAATTCACAAACACCAAGAGCGTGACAATAAAACACAAGGAATTCAGGTGCAAGGGGCACCCAGGCTAAAGGCATCAAGTGACTATTCACATCTTCACGATGGAGCTGTGTTTGGTGGACTACAGGTCTGTGGCACCAACCACGCTCAGGCTGAGAGGAACCACCCTTGCCGGGGGATGTGGTATCCACAGATCACAGTTTGGTATTTGTGACAGAAGTGGCTGCAGTGTGCTCCCTTCTACATTAATTAGCAAGAGCTCTTGATTTCCTAGCAAGCTGCCAACACATCCCTACTTCCACCTAAATACTCACCACATAGACATCTGCTGAAACAGCAGCAGTGTCTGAGCAGCAGTGCTAGACAACCTCCTCTGTGGGACATACCGGAGCAGGTAGGAGTATCCAGCAAGACCTGCCTGTCTCCTAATTCCCACCTTTAGAGGCATCTCTGGAAAGAAGAGCCTTCTCCTCCTTATCCCTTCTCTTATCTCAGCACACAAGGATGTATCCATCCCTCTTGAATAAGCTAGTGGCAATCCCTTGCTAACACAGGTGGTGGGAGGTGAGCCAACACTCAGGGAGATGGTGGCGACCAAGGCTGGTGTTTTCCCAGCAGGGAGAAAGGAAGCAGCTGCCTGAAGGACAGGAGCCTTCCTCTTTAATAGGCCTTGATCTTGTCACCTCTGCTCCTCTTTCCACAGCTGGAATCGGTGCTGAGGACCGGTATTGCTAACAGAGATGGGAATCCCTGGGGAGGGAGGCAGGTCAGGCACTGGGCAGGCTGCCTGGGTCACGGTTTGGTGCTGTGCGTTAGCAAGCGTGAGCTGCGGGCTGGGTGTCTCCCTTGAAAAGGCTCCGTGGCTCAGAGGCTGCCAGGCCCGTGGGAGCTGATTGCGGTGTGGGGTGAGAGTGAGTGAAGCATTCAAGTACAGCTACTGCTATACACTCGTGGGTCCAGCATGGAAGGCTGTGCTGCAGCATCTCAAGTGTATACTATACGCAGAAATTACCCAGTCTGCTGGGCTCGCAGAAGAAGGTCATTATCTGGCAGCTGCCTTATTTTCCAGGGACACCTGCTTTCCTTTGGTTGCTGGACTTTGAGTCTGGGTTTTTCCTCTTTGTCGCTTTTTGGCCACACCAGGAGATGGCAGGGAATCTCCTGTAGGCCCCGGGGCCTGAGCTGAGGGCTGAGGTCGAGGGGAAGGAGGAACTCGCTGAGGAGCAGTCCCTGGTTTATGCTGTCGGCAGGGGGAAGGACTTTCCCTCCGAGGCAGCAGCTGGCTTCTGGGGGAAGTACTGGGGTTCCTGGAAGGAAGGACAGGGCTCCGAGGGGATGCACCACTGGACCTCTGTGAACTGCTCCGTGGAGGAAGAGAAGTGGAACTCGGTGACGAAGGAAGCCGACTTTGTACCTGTGTTGTTCGGCCCTCGTATGGGACACTTCCAGCTGGTCTCTGTGTCTGAAGCCTGCAGAGGAAGAAGAGAGGGAGGATGAAGAGGAATTTTGCAAGGGACTCTCCGGCTCCTGGCAGGATTGGCATGAATGTTGCCAGGCAATTACAAGGAGTCTCCAGCACTAGGATGGCAGAACCTACGCTGTGAACCAGATGGGGCACCAGTTTGAACACCATCCTGTAACTCAGTGCAGTTAACTGCACTGTTTTAAGTGTTGTTAAGTGTTTGCCTTGATCCTCCAGCACTCTGTCAGTCAACATGCAGGCATGGTATCTGGGACTCTTCTTAACACGCAGAATGGACGCAACAACCTCTTCCGAGGCAGGAGATACAATTTGGGAATGTGGGCATGAGTTGGATTGCACCAGTTGGCCTCTGATGGTAACTGTGATGGAAGACAAACCAACTGAAGCAATCCCAGCTGGCAGCCTCACTGCCCTTGTTCTAATTGCAATAGTCAGGCCAGGAGGCCAGGTCTCCCTGCAGAGTCATGGCTTTGCTTCAAAGCTGAGAGCTCAACACTGGGGGCATCTGCCATTATCAGACCAAGTGAAAGGGCTTGTAAAGGAAAGGTCTCAAAGCAAGGGCAAGTGAAGAGAGGCTTCATAAAAAGAAGACAGAGAGGTATTTCACACAGCTGCAGGCTGAAATGACCGTAGGAAACAAGGATGGACTATGCACTCAAGCAGAGTAAAGGATGAAGTCATGGGAGGTGAGCAAAACCCTGGCTGTCTCCTCAACAAGCCTACCTCTTTGCACTTCTCACCATTTTGGTCTTACCTGCAAGCAGCAGCTGTATCCTGTGGGGAGCTGCACAGCCCTGCCATTGCAGTGGCCACGGAGCTCTCTGACCTCACCACCTCCAGCGGCATTTTCACCGGCACGATGGGACGAGGAATTTTGCTCCTTGTGCTTACGGCTCTCTCGTCTCTTCCCAGCAGTGCAGCCTTCTTCTCTCCCTTCCGTGGGATGGAGTCATCAGAGTCATGGGTGTCCTCCTCAGAACCTGTAGCTGACAGGGTTTCAGAGGCTCGCCGCCGCTCGTCACTGGAGGATGCTGAGGAGGAGGCACCTGAGGCCAGCCGGAGGAGGCGGCTCTGTCTCTTCTCCATCACCAGGCGAGCCAGGTCAGGTTGCTTTGCCCTCTTATAAAGCCTTTCTTTGGCTGAGAGTGAAGTTGAAAGGTCTGAGCCAGTGTCCTCCTCAGAGAACAAAATGGGTATCCGACTTCTATACCTGGAGCCCAGCGGCCTCCTGGGGACCTGCTGTGGCGTCTCAAGGAGGGTCTCTGCTCGCTTCAGGTGTTCTGTCGCTGATGCTGCCTTCTCGAGGCCAGGCTCCCTTGTAGCCACCTTGTCAGGCTCTTCCAAATCCAGTGAGAGCACCACTTTTCCGGAGAGCTCTGGTTTGTCCTCGGGAAGCTTTGGCATGCCGTTGGGAAGGGCCGGCTGCTCCCCCACAGTCTCTGAGGTGGTCTCGACATGATTGGCCGAAAGCGCGCAGCTCTCCGTCTCTGCCCCTTCCAGCCCAGAATGAATGCTTCCATTCTCCACCAGCACCAGGTTGTCCTCCAGCTCCTCCTCAATGATGACCTCCTCGAACTGCCCTGGGGGGCAGTACTCCTCGTGCCGCATCAGCTGCCCGCTGGAAGACATCACGTTCAGGTGTGTTTTCTCAGCAATGTGAACAAATGTGCGCTCGACTTTGGTAAATGGGGAGGAAGCTGTAGCCACTGCCACGGGAGGCTTTGGTTCAGATTTAAGGACTGAGGACAGGGTCCCTGGCTCAGACACGTCCAGCTGGCTCCCCATGGGCTGCGGCCGCTCGCTCTGCGGTGTCAGTGCAGCAAGAGTGCCCAGATCAACTTCTGGAGGTAAGTCTGCAGCCACTGGAGACTTTTTCAGATCACCTGGTGAAAACAGCACTAATGTTTTTGAGCCTTCCTCCAGCTCCAGGTCCCCATCAGCAGTGGATGCTCGACCCTTGGACCCCTTCTGGTCATCAGCCAGGAGTGTGGATGGTGCGCACTCCTGGCTGCGCTCTGTGCTCTTCTGACTTAGGTCGCTGCTGGAATCACTGTGCATGTCAATCTCATTGCCCTCCTCCTCCTCCTCTCCCTCATCCTGTTCATCTGCCTCCTCCTCATAGTCTTCCTCCTCTTCTTCCTCCTCCTCCTCCTCTTTTCCATTCATTTCCAGATAAGGTTCCAGAGGTTTGCAAGGAGCAGTCAAGACAATGTTTGAGAAATCAACCTTCTTTATCCGCTGGGATAACTTAGGCTTTTCCCAGTAGTTGCACATATCTTTTCTGAAGTCCTGGTAAGGCAAACTTAAAGGGACCGCCTTGGGCAGGCCATTCATTTCAAATGACTTCAGCATGTATGCCTGCAGGAAGACAAATGTGACAAAAGAGAGGGTGAGTTAGCATTCAGACATTTGACACAGAAGACATCAGGACCAACAGCAGCAGGAAGAATCCATGGAAAGCATCTAATCCATCATGTTTCCAAAATACATGCCTGAGCAGTCATCACTCTATTGTTTGATTCATACAAACCTTAGAAAGGAGAGATTCACAGATACTTATCAATGAAGGGAAAAAAAATGTTCCAAAGAAGTTCCTTTGTTAGCAGTCTTTAACCTGGACCTAATAGAGCCATTTTCAGGCAGCTCCTCAAGATTTTTCATATTTCTCAATCTTCTTCAGCATTTACATATTTATTTCAGTATTTATATATTCACATAATCACTTCTTCCTTACTGGAACCACTTAGCAAGTCTCTTTTATGCCCAGGCCACAGTGAACTCAAGGAGCACCTCTGAGCTACATACATTTCCCTATCACTTTCCATTACCATCCACTATTGTCCCTGGGGCAGTAACACTTCTAGTGCTACTGTGTTCTCCTGGTGCACCTTCCATCCCCCCTTCTGCTCCCATATCCCTGTAGCAACCCCTCTTCTGTCTCTTAGAAGCTTCTGCTTCCACTAAAATCATCAGCAAGTCATGAAAGCTAGCACATAAGATGTCATTATCAGACCCTGGGGTGTCCAACCCGGAGAAGTGAAGGGCAGACAGGACATGTGGTGGGGGCACTGTTTCTCCAGCAGCAGCCTGTGGCAGTAGCAGACTGTGAAATGATTGCAAATGATCCTACAGGAAAACAGGAGCTTGCACACATTTGGCCAAACAAGACCAAAATAAATAGGAAATGCCTGTCAAGCGTGGCCTAATTAACAATCAGTTGCAAATGAAAATCACATCAGCACCACTCTGCAGAATGGATTTAAAACCAAATCATTTACAGCACACTTCTGTTAGGGCTTGCAAACTGTAACCTCTCCATAAAATCAACCGGTCAATAATGCATCACATGTTACCCTTGAAAAGTCCTAATCATGAACAGCAGGGCTCCAAACATCTGCGTTTTCCAGGGGCATTCAACAGCACCAGAGGATATTTAGGCTACACAACTAAACACACACCCACTTAACCATGTGAGCTCCAGAGCTGCTAACATTCACCTGGCCATGGGAATAGATTGTTTTATCTCTGCTGGGGACAAAAAGCCCTCAGTGGCTTTTCAGTCCAATGGTACAATTAAATATTGTGCTGAAAATCTTCATGTGGTGAGCCTGAAAAATGTAATATTTTTATGCTCCTGTACAACAGAGACATTTCAAATAGGTTGGTGGGCAGCATCAAGCTGTTCTGCGTGGTGGTAAGTTGTTATCCAGTTACTATTTCTTTTTATATCTTATAAATTAAAATACAGGCTGGTTTTGGCAGTACCTCTGGAATTCAAAGTTGCTTCTCTTCTTCCATTAAAGCTGAATCCTGGCCCTGAAGATGGCCCTGTATTAGCCTGGTTTGGGCTTTCAGTGACCCACTCTACCTTTTGTATCAGGATGGCAGACGTGGAACTTGGATGGCTAAGAGGCACTTACCACCCTTTGCAAAGGAAATTACCCACATGGCTTCTTCCCTCAGGCATTTCCTGGAAATTAATGAATTCAACAGCCTAGGATTGGATGATGCATGTTGGCTGGGTTTGTTTTTCCTAAGAAATACAACCACAGTGCTATTCCTAGAATCCTAAACAAACAGATGCACTTCTTCAGTGGGAATGGGACCTGACCAACATCTTGCCTTGTGCTGAGCCTCGCACTGGAAAGAGTTCCACAATCCCAACAACAGTTCCTCTGCTGCTCTACCTCACACCATTTTCTAAATGCTGTGCTTGATGATGCAGATGGACAATTGCTGTTTTTCCTTGCATAGTGAAATATGCATCTGTGTAGACCTTCAAATCTCTTCCCAGCCCTTGGCTTGTGTCATCTCTTCTGCTCTGTGGTCAAGGTAAGCTGAATCCAGCCCTGCAGAACACATCCTATATAGGCCAGAGATATGGTTTCTGCACCCTGCAGTCTGCCCCACCAGCAGCCCTGTCTCCAGAAAACCCCCCTTCCTCAATAGCTTTTCCCTTGCAAGACATCAAAAGCTTTTCTGAGATGAGATTGCACTAAGCAATAATGTATGACATGGAGCTGGACAGCAGGGTGTTGCTGTAAGAAAAACAGTAGTTATTTATTTCTTTATTTCTTGTGCTCTAGTGCCCCTCTGCTACCATTAAGTCATGCTGTAGTTAACTTTCTAACCCTCATGTACTTCCACCTCTACAAATTCCTTGCAGTATTTAGTAAATGGACTGCCTTTCTGTCTGTCATTTCAATTTCTCTATGTATGTTCTACTTCCCTGCATGGACATTGCACCCTAAGCACAACAGTGACTGCTTTGCTTCTGCCTACCTTTGGGAGACTTGGAATGCTTAACACATTCCTGTAAAGCAGCCCGAGACAGTTGCTGCTTTGCCACTGTACGTGCACCACGGAGAAAGTCCAAAGAACACAAATATCCAACTAAAGAAATTCTGCTGAACAAGGTGTTCCCAGTTTGAGCCCCTCACTAGAGAAACTTGGGTCCTGTCTTGACAGTCTTTTGTACTACATAACACCCAGCTGCTCTAGGACTATTCCTCAAAGGCCAGAAAAGAACTTTTCTGCTCTGCTGTACGAATGGGGAAGAACTGAGGGAAGATGTCAGAAGATCATAAGTGGAGAGGCTTAGCCTGTATCTTAAAACTGTAGAATGAAAAAGATGTAAGGAATCTCTGAAGATCTTTGCTCCAACCACCCCTCAAAGCAGGAACAGATCTGCCTGTGCTGGGCCACATCCAGCTGAGTTTTTAGTACTCCAGGGATGGAAATCTCACAACCTCTTTGGGATCTTGTCCTAGAGTTTAAGGCTCCTCATGATGATAAAGGTGGAGGTGGGGGGGAGGCGGTGGTTAGGATCTAATTCCTGTATCTAACTCCTTTCGTGCAACTTTGGTCCATTACATCTTACCCTTTCATTGTGCACCTCTGAGAAGAGTATGGCATCTCCCTCCACCAGGCAGTTCAAGGAACAAAAAGGATGCCACAGTCAATCCTGCTTTTAAGGCAGAACAAACCCAGATCTCTCAGCCTCTCCTCATGTCTTATGTTTCTTGTTCCTGGTCATCCTGGCAGCCCTATGTCAGGTTTACTCTCCTGTGAGCAGGAACTATGCCATGAGCTAAGGCAGCCACATTTTCCTGCCTGTTTGGCCTCAAATGTCCATTCTACTGACTCTTGACTGGTTGGTCACTTGTCCAGGAATGCCTATGGCATTACATGTGTCTGAGCATGTGCTCCCCACAAAGTCTGCATATTTCACCTCTTTAACACTCTGTCTCTTAATGAAACTTGTCTTAGATTATTAACTAAGGTTAACTTGCTTCTGAGTGCTGCCCAAACAAACATTTTAGGACATTACCTACTTTATGCTCAAACCTAGAAACTCCCAGATGGAACTCTGCAGAGTTTTACACCAGAAGGCAACTGGGTTGCCAGAGATAGAAATAAAATCTGAAAGAATGTGGGACAGGTCAGGGTCTGCAAAACTTATGAACCTATTAAAAACATCAATACCACTGTCCTCTTCCAAGTTTATGAATGTAAAGGAATGCCCCCTACCAACAGTAACACTTATGAGGACTGTGTGATGACAGATTTGAAAAAAAGAGGCATCACTTGCATTATAATTCATCAGTGTAGGCAATAAACAAACCAACAGTGGTGTTTCATCATGGATTGTTAATAGTTTTTTGCTAACACTGCAACTTCAACTTCTACAGCTCCAAACACCGTCAAGATGGTGGCACTGCCACGGAGTTGCTCATACTTGGATGACTGCCCTACACGTAAAGGACATGCTTTTCATAATTCCCCTCCTTGACCACGTTTTCTTTTCATTATTGCTTGATCTCTTAATGGACTACTGAGGAAAGGAAAATAATGGGAATGATGTAAGTGCACATGAATGTATTAGACTTCTTAATAAGTGAACTGAGATTGTTCCAACAACTCTGTCCCATACACCCAACTGACCTTATTCACATAGAATGGGAATTCAGTGGGCATGGATCTCATTGTAATCTATGGCAAAAGGGGCCAGGAGGGGTGGAGACACCACTGGAGTTGGGCTCCCGCTCTTTCAGTGATACCAAAATGAGGTTCTGTGATTTTGAAGAGGATTGGTCTACCTGTGAAACAGGCAGAACAGATAAAGAGAAGATAGAGTATGATCCTGAGGAGACTTCTCACCTCCCAGATGCAGTTCAGTGACACTGAACTACGGCAGGCACTGCTCAGGAACCTACAGTGATCTGTCTGTCTGGGACGTCTCAGTGGAATTATGAAAGAACAGTTCAGCACACTGCCTCTCCCACAGGAAATTCAGAGTGGCAATGGCTCACATCTCACAGCCATGATGGTTCAAGACTGGTCCAAGGAGGAAGAAATCTGATGGACATTTCACATTCCATAATATCCCCAAGTTAATGGTCTTGTCAAATGCTCCAAGGGATTATATTACCAGATGGAAGTTCAGGGCTCGCTTCAAATCCTATGCTGCAGTTAATTCCAGCTTTTGGGTGGACACACAATATTACTCAAAGCACTGTGTGTTCATCTCCCTCAGTCTCCCAGCTCACCAGCTCTTGGGAAATATTAATTATGTATTTCACCAAAACTTGGGAGATCATGTGAAAAAAACCACACAAATCTGACTTCAGGAACTAAGAAAAATATATTTTGAAGTGGCACAAGAACAATACAACCACATGGAACTGCAACATCCCTGAGCCACCATTAATATTTGTGACTAATAGGGAAATGATTGATATGATTTATCATCATCCCCAGGATATGTGTACTAATATACCATAAGGAATGCATATTACAAGGGTGTGGGGAGTGCCACAATGTGGTGTCTGGTGTTTTTTGACTAACAATGACACCAGGCCTGACATGATTTGTCCAGAGCTAAGCAGACCCTCCTGGGGCACACCAAGTGGCTCAGCAGTGACAGAACATGATCTTCTGAGGGACATTGATGCCAACATGCACTGGGATTATTGGCACTTTGTCACCTTTGGAGGAAGCAGCCTCTTACAACAGTGGTGTGTGTGTATGAATTGAAAGGGAGTCAAAAGACCAACAGCAATATGTCTGTCCTGGGTAATCCAAAAAATGTATCTTGTATTCCATATCCTTCCTATGCCAACCTTCCCAAGATTATCACTGTCCCTTTAAAAGACAGGGACAGGCACACTATGCTCTCTTTCTTGTTTCTTCCAGAGCTGCCAAGAGAGCTGCCTGGGGCAGGTTCTCAGAGCCAACACAAGGCAGAAGCCCTCTTTTGTTTTCTCTCTGGGCTTTAGAGAATTTCCTAACACTATTTTTCCAGCTCTTCCTAGAAGCAATCCCTGTTTCTGGAGCTGGGGAGGACGTTTTCCTTGGACCTTTTCACTGCTGCTGCCCAGGATATCCCAGAAAGTCAGACCCATTCTCTCTCCACAAGTCTGAGCTGCTGCCCCAGTTCCAGCCACCACTGCTGATGGAACTGCCACTGCCAGGAGAGCCCCTGTTGGGTGGTGCAGAGCGGACAACCTGTCAGCACTGATTTTTGGTTTTGGACAATAAGAGATGGTACTTTCATGTTTTTCTGTTTTGTTCCTGTTCCCTGTTAGTCTCTTTGCAGGGGAAGAAGGAGCTCTGTAATTGTGAAGGCTCCGTTGCTGTGTTGTGGTTTTGCTTTTCTTTGTCCCCTCTCTTGGCCATGTGGTCAGCAGAAGGGGGCTTCTCTGCCAGCTTGTCTTTACCAACAAGGTATTTGTGACAAGTGGACCTGTGGGTGGTGGGGGTGGGCTCTGGAATCTATTTTCACATCCCAGCTGACAGCATTCCAAAATCAAATGATGTTATATAACCTTACTGGACAAATCAAAGCATTGACTAATGCAACTTGTGTGGCACTGGAGGAAGTCAAGGTACAATTGCAAGCAACATCAAAAATGGCCTTGCAAAACAGGCTAAAATTAGACTTTTATTATGGCCTGAAAATGGAGATTGTGGATGTGTGAGTCCATCTGATGATACCTCCATTCACATACCAAATGTAACTAAGGATCTTTGTGAACAACTAGATCACATGAAGTATACAGTCAGAGCAAACAGAGATCTCTGATGTAGTATGGAAAATGGACATTAAACAAGCTCCTGCATGAGTTAGGTTTTTCACTTACTGGCTGGCTACAGAGCTTATTACAATCTTTGTTATAAGTTTTTGTTGTAATTATTACATTTTGTGGATTATTATCAATGATAACCCAGGTAATCATCTGTCAGATATGCATAAGATCTGTATGGATGGAAATGAAAGATGTGGAAGAGGAGGAAAAGGAATCACCCTAGAGAGATACCCCAAAAATCAATTATATGAAGTTAAATTAACCTTATGATGTCCCCTGTGGTCAAGAAAAAGAAATACAAAGTCCATGATGTCCCTCAGTGTGCAACAATGTTATGGCTGTTGTCTGTGTGGCTGTGGCCACAGGGTGAATAATTTGATGAGTGCTAGGTGTTGGTTTCTGTTGGTGACAAATTGATGATGCTGGGCCCCTCACTGACCCTGCACATGGCTCGAGCAAGGTCAAACCACTGGATGTTGTCTGGGGTGAAGTGGAGGCCTCACAGCCCAATATTATTTCAGTAGCAGCCATCAGCCTCCCCTTCCAGAACAAGCTGTGTTATAACTCTGGCCCATTAGGAAGATTAGGATGTGTGCAAAGACTCTCTGGAGCACCACTGACTGCTGCTTTAGTGGGTGGAGGAGGACTAAAGCGATTATTTTACATTTTGTAGCAACTTTAAATTCTGACCAAAGGTAACCAAGACCTTCATTAAGACTTATTTGCATATTAACTTTCACACACCTTAGAATGCAAATGAAGAGAAAAGGGCATGCTTTAAATATATTACAACAGTCACCAAAATCCCATCTATGATGTGATTTGTGATTGTTTCACTCCTTATGAAAGCACCAAAAATTATTGCATAAAAGAAGGGGGGCACTGGGGCAAAGAAAAAGCACCATCCATGAATCTGGATCATGGAAGTTCTTATTTAACGTGGCCAGATCTATAGTATTGATAAATCACATTATTTGTGAATCTGTGATCTGTGAATTTATGATCAAGTTCTTATTGAACACAATCAGACCCATAGTGTCAAGACCACATTTTCTACGAATGATTTTCTGTGAATCTGTGCCTGTGAAAGCTCTTCTTGAACTCAGCTAGACTTACAGTGCTGAATCGGGAATAATTAGCAATTGAGCCCAGCCACACCCAGCCCCCTGATCTCTGAGGACCTTCTGGACCCGAGGACAAGTGGGTTTATTTTCTGTCAAAATTTCTATACCCCTAATGAAACACATGGTACAGAGTGGGCTCAGTGTCCTCCAGAAAAGCCTGCTCTCCTAAGCAGCTCTGCACTGATGTGGGGGAAAGGGAACAGTTTCCTGTACAAGCCTAATAAGTTTTCCTTTTTACTTTAGAATTTGGAATTTTTTTCTCCCCCATCTCTTGTAAGTGAAAATCAACCAGGTACAGGGAAAAAACCCTCACAATATTTACCTCACATAAATTCAGGAAATGATGTGCTTCTTCTAGCCACTGTTCTGTTTCAGACCATGCTCTAAACCATGGCATCACTGGATCCTTTTGCAGAGCCTGACAGATCTACACATGATGTACACATCTGCCGCACACTGGCAGCCTCTCAGGGACAAACTAAAACACACTTTGAAGCATGGAGAAGATAAGCTTTGGACCTTGCTAAAAGCAGACTCAGAAGAATCCTGCCTGACCCTCCATAGAATTCCCAGGAGAAAAGGGGACTCACACACTGTACAACCCTCTGAGACCACAGCCTTATGCAGGCTCTTCCTCCCACACCATCACAAACTGCTTTCTGCCTTTGAGGCACTGGAGTCTTGTGATTCTTCTGCATGAGGGCAATTTCCACCACCCTTTCCACAGGTTTCAGAGCCCCCACATGCTTGAATTGAAATCACAGTGTGGCCTTCCCAAAGTACATAAAACACATCTCTAACAGTCATGTAACTTTGTTTCTGTTCCCAGATGTGTCTTAACTGCAAGTTTTTAGTGATTACACGTGTAACCAATAATGGAACTCACTGTTCTACCAGATCTCCTTCAGCTCTCTGCGCAGTGCTCCCACCTAGCCAAGGATGAGAAGGGGACACCTTCCCAGAGCAAAGGAAGTAAAAAAGAAAGCAAATAAAAACCCCAGCCATCAACAAGATGCTGCCTTTGATTCTTTAATAAGGTTTTGGTAGTATACAAGCTTTTTTTTTGTTTGTTCATTTTTTCTTTTTCTTTTTTTTTTTTTTTCCCGATTGTCTAGATTAACATACATGGATTTAAAAAAGGCACAAAATCCATTGCACAGCTTCTGTTTCATTTGTTTTTGATGACATTGCCGGTTCATTGTGGTTTCAAGTGTAGGATTTTACAGTACTCTGCAGCATTTACAGCATGATCTACATACAGGTAATCAATGCATGCTTTTATACAGGAGACAGAATTCAAATTCTCTCTCAGTATTTCTATATACACAATAATACAGTCTTTTTCTTCTGAAAAAAAAGCTTTAAATTGGTCTCGCATGCTTGGTATACCAGAAGAATTAGTGCAAGCATATATTACAGTGTTATTGCAGTACAAAAAGGGGTTGACCTTAGGCTCTAAAGGGATTAGATAAGGAAGAATAAAAAGACTCGAGGAAAACAAGCTTTGGATCCCTTTAGTCAACTATGTCCTTCCAAATGGATCCCTACACAGTACTGCCTTTAAAGCTACAGCAGGCTGCGTCCCCTCCATCTCCCTGCTGCCTTCCCCCTGAGACGAACTTCCACAGTATCTGCAAACCTTCTGTCCCTAGCAGTCCATGAGGACTCCTGGCAGCTTGAGGAATCCCTTCTGCTGCACCTCTTAATACTGGAGACCTGCTTGAAGGGGACTGCACTGAGATCTACTGCTTCAAGCAAACTCAGGTCCCAGCAGATGGAGTTTCTCAAGCAAACCAGCAAGCACAACAGATTACCTACAGCTTTTGTCTCCTCTCAGTAGCAAAGACCACAGAAACCCATATTCACTTCCCACTCAAGTTGTAGTTAGTTGAATATGGTTTGGACTCTCCTGCTTAGCAGCAACAGAAGTCTAACAGGTGACACAAGGTAATGCAAAGGAAGGATATGCTGGTCCCTGAGATTCTTCATGGGAGCTGAAAAGTCTGAGAAGCAGAAATCAAGTTCTCAACACGACGTTAATTGTTCCACTGGGAATGGGAAGAGGCCTTAGTCCTGAGAGATGCAGATGGCACACAGACAGCAAGAGCTGTAGTCCAGTCTTCCCTCTAACAGCTTTTATTTGGATACTATCAGGACCTTAGCATATCCTGGAAGTGACATTATCCTCTGCCAACATAGACTAAGCTTGATCGGGACTGGGAGATCTGGCAGGATTTACAAGTGTGTGGAAAAAACCTAGAATCTGAGTTTCTGAAGCAGCTCTTTCTTCAAACCAGTATCAGATGAGGTAAAAGTAGCAGGGGTCTTAGAGCTGCCATGCTTACTTGCAGGATCTCCGTGTTCCAAGAATCAGCACCATAAATGTTAGAGATGTTCTTCTATCCAGCATCTTACCATCAACGCTCCACAGCCTTTTTCTTCATTCTTTTTACCAAGGTGAATAGGACAATCAAGCCCTGTGCTGGGTAAGTGCTCTGCTCCTCCCTGTTTGTGCTTTCATGTGTTAGGTTTGTGCCAGTTTTCCTAGCGTCTTGGATGGAAGCAAAAGCTCTGTAAAGGTGGAATGCCTGCCACTCAGCTTCCCAACTCTGTACCCACCAGTGTCTCCAGAGAGAGCCAACACAGAACTATTGTCTGAGCAGGCATGGGGACCACTTCATTTTTATCACTCATTGGAGACTTGGGAAATAGTGAGTGAAGTGGAAGGAAATGATAATCCAAAAATTCCTCTAGTCCCTAACTGTAAAGGCAACTTAATAGCAGCAAGAAAGAAGAAGAATAATATTTTGAAAGCTAAACATCTTCCTAAGTCATAAAAATAACCAGAAGTCAGCAGTGCTGAGTAAGAACCTGATCTGGTAGGGGTTTTCTAGGAAGGACCAAGCTGAAGGGGCAAGAGTCCCAGGGAAATCCTCCTTATCTGACTTGTTCAGAGGAAATTTGCCATTACTGTGTTTCATGTTGCTAGATAATTAGTTGCACTCGTAATTAAACTGAAAAATTTGTTGGAGTTGTTGGAGGAAACCCTGGGGATTTTTACGAGGCAAGTGCACTAGATGAGGTAACTCATTGAACCACTTTGCATATGAAAAAATAAAACCTCCAAACATAAAGCAATTTTCTTTTTGAACACTAGAAGACATGCAAGTGAATGTAAAATGGGGATTGCTTGCAAACCCCAGGTTACATGATTAGCAGCTTGTTCAAAATGTACATTCATTGTAACATCATTTTTTTCAATGTCAGGTGTGATATAAAGAAGTTGCAATACAGCAAATAACACTTAAAAACATTTCCCAGAAATTAATCTTTGCGCTGTCCTCTGGAACTGCCGATGCAGGTTTGTGTTATAGTGACCCAAACACAAATCACGTGGCATAAAAACGCAACAAAAAGCAAGGTAGTGCCACAATGGTCAGCCATTTTGTGTTTTATTTCATATTTTAATATTACCCAAAATAGGTGTTTGCATACTATAAATTATGTCCCAAGTGCCAGCACTGTTCTCATCACCGGAATACTCTGCCACTGGCTGACAGCATAAGGAGAGATATGTATTTATGTCACAACACGCTGAATGTAGAGACCTGGCTTGGGCCAGGTTGCTGAAGTCAGACCTGCAGCATGCAGAGGAGGCCAGGTGTACCACCTGAACCAGACACCATAAAGATACTTTCTGTAAGTGGCTGAGACTTGTTCTTTGCAACAGCCTCTTCAGCATTTGGGGGTGTGCAAAGTGGCCCAGAAACTCTTCTGTAAGGCAGGACCACGCGTGACCGCTCACACGCCACGTGTGGGTCATGCGTGTGCATGCACACAAACACACCAACCATCAGAAATGGAAGCTCCAGCACAAAGCATCCCAACACCATCCTGGGGACAACAGTGAAATCAGGAAGCACATCTGGCTTACTTTGGTCAGCCTCTCCAGAAATTATTTTCTCTTCTAGTCACTCTGGGGAGAGCAGGCAACTACAGGGAAATAGGTCAAGAGAAAGGTACCCCATGTTCTCCAGCTGAGAAATAACTGAGGCAATTTTTTCACAATAAACTCTAACAGGATTTTAGGGGTTTGCAAATTATCCATGATTTTAGAAGCTTCAGACCTTGTCTGCTAGGAAATGCAATTTCGTTTTTTTCAGCTAGCCTCTTGCAGCCCATCTGTAACTACCAAGCAGAGCTAGGCAGATGTTCGATAGCTATCTCCAAATTGTTCTTTCCCATTTTTACCAAAGGGAAACAAGAAAACCAAAAATAAAAATAAAAGCTTCTCTTTTGAATAGATTGGGATAAAAAAGCCCTTTCTTATTCAATGTGAAAGTAGCAAAATGGTCTCAGCTTCAGGTAAAGTTCTGAGAGTGTCATGAATAAATCTCTAATGACAACCATTAATAAAATGTGTCATTCATATAACCCAGCAGTTGACAATATAAATAAATTCAGTCCTTGACGCAGAACTGCATCAGTTACTATGTGGCTGTAATACAAATGTAACTGGATACCACAGAGTCTCCATCTAGCCTAAGGAAGAGATGCCAGACCCACCGGACAAACATGGTTGGTATCTGTCACCAATCCCCCCAGATAAGCAGTAGAAAGTCTTCTATTTTCAAGAATAATCTTGTGCTGCTGCCAAGCTCTTAAAAGTTCCACATATACATATCACAGAAGATCAATGGCAGTGTGAGAGGGAACGGTATTAGAAAACAGGAAAAGGACTGAACACATCTTTCCATGCTTTCTGACCTTTAGTCTCACAGTGCATCCTATTTTTGAGCTATTTTACAAGAGAAGAGTGAACTAGCAATGGTTGTATTTTCCTGCCTTAATTTATTTACACAGGATCACAGCACCAGATTCAAGTAGTGCATTTTTCCACGAGAGCAAGGGAAGTTCCTGGTGACTTGCAGTCAAAGAAATGCCTCAGTGATATTTGTTGTATTTGGTATATAAGTCCCACCCACTGTCCTGACAATTTACAGATTATGAAAAAATATTCAGCCTCCTGAAATTCCCTTTATGCAACCAAACATCTGGCTTCATCCCAACATGTTCTGAAAAGGCCTTTTTTGCTGCTGACTCCCCCATGTCAAACAGCAGGGAAGTGACTCATACAATAAAAAAATAAAGCACTTGGGGATCTTTAGAGTTTAAGAGCCCATAAGAAAGTATGAATACCACAAATGTTGTTTCTGAATAAACTCTGGAAAGGCTAAGCTGTGGTGTTTGCTCTGGTTTCCCAGACTGCAGAAGGGTCTTTCTGACTGCAGAAGGTTTCTACTACAAAGCAAATGACCAAGACTCTCAAAAGAGGCTGCACACAGTGAGGCAAAGTAGTCAGTGGCAAAGATGGTATCAAAGCCTGGTAATGCTACTGAAACAAAAGACAAATGAGGTAGATAAACACTCCAAAGTGTCTTCTTTGAAAGAAATGTTTGAAGAACAGAGCAGTGTCCCAACTGACACTTGTTTTGTTTCTCATCTCAAGTGCTCACAGCCTAGGTGAGTTAGAAGACGTGTGTGTTCACCCGCTTTAGAGCCACCTTTGGAAAAGAAACTGAAACTAAAAGAAACAGCTACTGAAGAGCCACTCAACCTCTGTGCCCATGAATGGGCTGGGGAAGGTGCTGAAAACACCTTTGCTTTTTATGGCTGATCTGTTCAAGAAACAGGCCTCTTTCCAGAGGTTTTGTATCTAAAAAATGTAGCAAAAAGGAAAAACAACTGTTGACTAGTTCTCTAAGGCATGCTGCCTTCTTGTGTAACACCTGGGTCTGGCTGCTCCAGAAGCAGCTGGGGAGAGCTAGGTGTCAAATGGAATTGCACAAGAAACAAAGAGCTTGTTTAAAACAAGATGCTTTGGTGGTCTAATGGCAGTGGCACAGGCTTGACCAGGGAAGAACAGTCGTTATATGTGGCAAAGTAAAGAACATCAATCCCCAGGAAAGAATCTACCAGTCTGTGATACCTCCAGCTTAAGACAGGCAACAGGAATAACCAGGTGTGTTAAAGTTTACAGCTAATGAAGAATGTCAGCTCTCTTGCACTTATAATTGCCCTCTCCCAGCTGCTTGAAATATGCTATTTGATTTGAAACCTCCCCACTCTCCCAACTCCTAGGTTGTAGAATGGGGACAGTTAATTTGCCAGCCCAGAAAATATCCATCTGGAAGAACTCGAAGAGTTTGCAACTGGAGTTGCAACATTTTCTCACTTACAGAGACTAGGCACTAATTTAAGTGGAACTTAAAGACATGCTCACAATAACAGGAGTGGTGTTCAGCCAGCTATGTACATGGTTTGCAAATGCAGATGGTACCTGTGTCTTAAGGGAAAGAGCATTGCCAGCTGTCTAAATTTAGCTGCTGAGGCAAACAATAACTGGGGGGAGCTTGCTAAGTTCTAAGGATTCCAGGACTTGAAACTCATGCAACTGCCCTGAAAATGGAACATATCTTCCATTCTCATTTTTGAAATCAAGCAACTTTTAAATAGTGTGATCGTCACACAGATTCCATGTAGAGCT
The DNA here is from genome assembly GCF_049639895.1 of Pseudopodoces humilis. Classification (NCBI taxonomy): domain Eukaryota; kingdom Metazoa; phylum Chordata; class Aves; order Passeriformes; family Paridae; genus Pseudopodoces; species Pseudopodoces humilis. The sequence goes on from NC_142202.1 coordinate 11,533,590, forward strand.
GAGATTGCTCCAGTTGCCAAAATGTACCATTTTTTTCCTAATTTCCTCCAAGAAAGTCAGAGGGAGGGAAGGAGCAGCCCTTGGCTGCTCAAAGTGCTATAAGGATTGTATGGGGCACCATGAGCTATGCAATGCACAAGAAACCAGTGCCAGAGACATGCTCTGCAGGTTCTTGGGACTGGGCAAAGGCAGGAGGTAGTGCAGGTATCCAGGGATGCAATAAGGATGCGGGGGATAAGATTCCATGAATGGCACTGGAGGTAAACCACGGTGTTTACCAATGTGTGGAGGGGGACACACACAGGTAACCAAGGTAGAGCAAAAATATTTTGTCATATGAGAAGAGATGGGAGAGGCAAACTGGAACAAAGAGGCAACCAGATCTAAGAGAACTTCTCAGTGAGGTGACAGTGAGGGGGTTCTGCATGGGAAGTCTACCAGCAGGTTGGGGCTATAGCTAACTGCTGCTGTTCTTGCATCTAGATTCAGATTTGAACAGAAGCTGGGTGGCAGCTGCTGAGCAATGTCTCTGCTTACAGAGCAATGATGAGATCCCAGAGGAGATCAGCTCCTTATCTCATCAGCTGCCTTTTCTCAATCTAGCCTGGAGGTCACTGTCCAAGTACAGCTTCTCCATCCTGGGAAGGGGAGGTGTCAGCTGCCATTCAGACCAACAAACACAACTTCTGAACAAGCTTGTCCCTTTCAGAACAACAGTCCTGCAGCAGCCTTGACCACCACAATGCCCAAGGTTCAGACACACAAGAAAGAGAAGGAGTGGTAGGACAGGAGTGACTTCATCATGAAGAGGTAGCATAAGGACGGGGTTATATCACCCATATGGCTGTTTTACAGGGCATTTCCATCTTACTTTCTGTCATCACTGCAACAAAAGAGACTTTAAATAGTGAAAGAGGTGATGCACCATAACTCTTTCACATGCCTGCCCCCCGACAGTAGTAAAAAAGAATGGGAATGGTGACAAGGTCAGGCTCACACCAGGGACTTTATCATCATGGGGGTATCAAGAGGATACTCCTAATGAAAACTGGCATCTGCAGAACTGCACCTGTGTCAGTGCAACCTATGTTCAGTCAACCCCCTCCCACCAGAACTGTCTCCCCTGAAAGTGAATGCGTGCTGGCATAACCACATTTACCCAGTGTAGCTTAACCCAAGCATTTACAGTAACATTTTCACAGAAATCATATCTCATTAGCTCCTTCCTGAGGGAAGGAGGCTGAGAGCAATAACTTGGAAACATCTCACATTCTGCATAGAAAGAAAGTGAAAGGAGCCAAGAGGCCAAGATATAAAAAGATGGCTTTTATATGTATATACAAGTGATGAACATTTGCTCACTGAAGTAGATCATGAGATCCCAGCAACAGCTTCCTGTCCTGATGCCAATGATCTCTGTGAGGGAGTGGCAAATGTTCATTTCCAGTTTGGATTCTGAGGAGAACAAGTGTTATGTACAATGTGAAGTAAAAGAAGAGTATCTCCCTCAGGATGCAAATCCCATTCTTGGACCCTTCTGATGAACACAATTTACCTAAGAGCCTGATGCTGAAAGGGAATTTTATTTCACTAGTGTTATTTCCCACTGGCTTATTCCATCTGAAGAACTAAAAAAACCTTACCAATCATGAAAGGACAAATAACTAGGGCAACCAACTTTTCAGCCCACAGCCCCATGATCAATTTTCATGTCAACAGCCTTCCATCAGTTGGGTTTTTTGCCAACTGATTTTGGACATATTTACATTTATAATTGCAGTCATTATAAATTAAATACAATAAATAAATGCAATATAAATGTAATCTACAGAAGTTTTTTTTAGAATTGCACTGCAACTAGTTTCAATATTAATTTATTACATTTCCATATATATAAAAAGACCTCTTTTCACATTTCTTTAATTTGCCAACTGTTCCTCAACAATATGTAGATTCCATAGTAATTAATACAGCATTAGATGAAGATGTTAAAAAACCCCTTTGACTATTTTTAATACTTTTTGCATAATACTTTAACATCAGGATTCCAGCCATTAGCACCAATTAATTTGTTCAGAATTAAATTGTAAAAGACATTGATCATGAAATAAGACTTCCCATAAAACCCAGGTGACAGCAACATGTCCAATTATTTTGGTATAGAGCCCAAATTTGATGGTTGAACAGGATTAGTTTAGAAACCAATATCCCATCTTACAGAGACTGAACAGCAAAGAATTCAATGCCTTTTAATAATGAATTTCAGTGGTTTACCACACACCTATGTCTTTAAAATGAGCATCTTCCTTCTAGGTTTACCTTTGCTAATTTATCTTCCAGCACTCGGACTCATATCTTTGCCTGGCAGGTTAAAACCCTGCTTGCTCTATTTAGGCAGAGACACCTAACAGCAATCATGTCACTTTTTAGTTTTGTATTTACTGACAGACTGCATTTCTTCCAGCTTATTCTACAAGACAAGTTTTACAGAAGCATTCTTGTATCACTTCTTCTCTTTTAGGTTTTGAAAATCTTTTACAAAAATTTCCATACAAGACTTGGATACATCTGATAGTGATCTCACCACCACAAAAGACCTCCCTCTGATCATATCTTCCATTTTCCCACTGATACACTGAAGAAGAATGTATTTATGCTTTTTTTTTTTTTTTTCTTCAGCAGCACAGTGAGAACTTAGACGCAGCTAATTACTTCATCTAACTTCCACCTCATTTTGGGAGACAGCACCTCCCAGGGCACAGTTTCTCTCATTCCGTACATGTGACTTACATCTTTTATACTCCAAACATGACCTTGTCCCTGTGTGGATGCAATCATTACTTTGAACGCAAGCAATTTATCAAGCAATTCAGATCCTTCTGCAGAGCCGGTCTGTCAGTAGTGTTTTATCAAACCACCCACCTTCTGTCACTGCAAACCTCCTCAGTGATTTCTTTGTTCTTCTTGACAGTCACTAAAGGCATGGAATAGTGCTCAGCTAAGGGCAGGAGGTCAGGAGTCCTAATGAGAAACAGCCCCTCTTGTAAGAGATAGCAACATATAAACATATTTTGTTTGTCTAGTTGGCTTTCAATTTATGAATAATTTTAACTGGAAGTCTTACTGAAGTCTATGTAAATCAACCATCTTTGTAAATCAGATTTTTGAACTTAGAAGAGCACTATCAAGTTTATGTGAGTAGTGTTAGACAGATTACTGACGTTTGAAATTTATGTATGGAGCTACTTATTGGCTAGTCATTGTTTCTGTCTGAACACAAGGCTTAGAGTTTATCAATACCCAATTATCTAATTTGTTCCCTTTTCTGACTAGCAAAACTAAAAATTGCTTGTTTTTATTTAAAAATAGAACAAGAGTAATTTTAATTCCTAAAATTGACCTTGAAAAGTGAGCATCAGTGTTTTGGATACTATGAACAAAAAATGTTAAGAGTTACTGATTTAAGTCTAGTGCTTTCACAAATTCCATTTTTTCTGGAATCTGTTCTTCCATTAAAGACTCTATTGAAGATGGGAAAAAAATAACATTGGAGCACAGTCTACTTAAGGAAATCATCCTTTGTCATGTCACTTTGAGAAGAGCAAAGCCTTGCTCTTTCTGGTATCTCTGCTTGACAAGGGAACCGACAAATAGGATTAGGCTAGTGGTTAATTCAACCCAAGTATTTTTGGCAATGCCCAATAGCTTTTTTAAAAATAAATCTCATGAAAAAATTGCAGATAAAAATTTTGTCTGAACAGTAAAATGTCCTGTTCGCACAGGTTCTTGGGGAAAATCAAAAGAAATTGATCTCACCGATGCAAGAATGACTGTGGGAAGAGGCTGGTCATACCTGGGCCGAATCTTCTCAAGAAGGGTGTGTTACCTCCCCCATCTCCATCCCTGCATCCCCCAGGATGTTCTGTCAGCATGTCAGCCTGTCAGGCCATGTCCTGCAGCATGCAGACATACTGGGCCAGGTCCTAGGAACTTCAGAAAGCACCCCCTGTCTGGGGCTGCACTATCCAGTCTTTCTTATGGGAGAGTGAATCTAATATTAAGGGAGCCTCAGGTAGGGCAGAGGTACCTACAGAAAGCACTGCTTGGGAGGAATTGTTCCTTGTAAGTCCACTGGAAACACCCTACTTATGCAGTGATACCTCCATGTCACAGCTTCCAACACCCATGCTTACTCCAACCCGTTTTCACATCTGTCTGAGCTTTCTGAATGTTTTCTTGCCTGTACCTATGCTTGTATATTTTCTGCACAGTATTTTACTTTGGATTTGCACTTCCCTAGAGCCCTGAGCACCAGCAATGACCCCTTCTCCCTTCACCTTAACATCCATACTGCCTGTTCTCCCAGAAGATGAGACCAAAGGCTCATGGCAATAGAAGACAGTTACTACATTCACTTAACTACAGAAAGTCTTCATACAGTCTGCTGTTTTACACTGCAGCTCTACTGAAAAGGGCAATATATTTCTGTGAACACAGGGAATAAGGATACTTATGGCAATTTAAATTAATTTTGATCTCCCTTTTCTTTTGAGATTCACAGTTTTAGCGAAGGGTTTCATGGGCTCTGTATACCAGGAGCTGAGGCCACTTTATTTCTCAAATGAGATCTGTTATCACAGGCATTTCCAAGCAAGGCCAAGAAGCAGGACTGCTCTGCCATTGAAAAGCTGCGGTTGCTTAGAATTTCTCGAATTTAAAAACAGCGTAATATACAGCTGGATCAGTAAGAAAATCTTTGCTATCCAACTTGACAGTCAGTGCCTCTGGGGGCAGGTAGGAAAATTTGGAGCAGCTTAGGAGTGGAGAGCAGACAAACAGTCCCACTGTCATGTGACAGAGGCACAGCCAGAGACAGAAATGTGTGGTCACTGTATGGAAACCAAACTGCAACAAAAGCAAGGGCATTTCCAAAGCCAAAGCAACAAAGAGATACATGATTGTAACTCCACAAGAGGGACAAACCTGAGGTCCTGCCTCAGGTGAGCTTTGAGTGGGAGTCTGCCTATACCTAGATGGAGTAAAAGTGCCTACAGATTCGGCCCAGTGTAAGACACCAACAGAGATGCTTGAACCCATTTGCTGAGGAAGGTAACACTTGCTGATACCTCCACAGTCTTTCCATTCCAGTCATAACTTGACAATATTTGTTGTTCAATTGCATGTGTTCAGTGAGGCAGCCCTGCACTTCCTACCCCGAGGCTGCAGGACGCGTGAGCGGGTTTTTCAGATGAGCCCTGGCATCCACCTCTTTCACACACCACACGTTCACCATCTGCGTTCTCATCTTCGGCCTTGCTGCCGCCCCTCGCTCAGGCTGCTGGGAGGTTTAGAAAGGCAGATGTTTTCAGTCTCTGTGGGATCTGGTTGCAGGGGCTTTGGAAGTTACAGTACCTTAGGCCAGTGTTGTCTGGGATTCAATATTGCATTAAGTGGTGACACATTGTGGGCGAGTGGGATCTATTATTGCATTATGGAGGCTGCTGCTTCCCTGAACAGGCTATGTTTTGTGTGTGAAGCGGGCCCACACCTGCTGGAGCTGGGACCTGGAAATGCGGAGGACGGAAGGCATGAGTCTGTGGTTTCCTGCCGTGAGGGGCATGTGCCTGCGGTGGGGCATGCGCACGGGGCTGCTCTCCGCCGAACGGCTGCGCTGTATGAAAGTGCCACCAACGTGAGGGTAGTGTTCTGTCTCCAGGGTTGAGGAGGAGAAAACGGAGGACGCCAGTCTTCTCAGGGGGCTGTACCTCGGGAGGGAGTGCTGAGAAGGCCTGTCCTCCTCCAACTGAAAAAGACCAAGAAGAGTGGAGGAAAAGGTGTCAGGCAAAGACTTGACTCGCCCCTGGTTTGTGATGCGCATGCTGCGGACATCTTCACTGGCGGATGAAAAATGCTTTTGCACTACACAGGGCCTTACTTACTGCTCTCTATGGCTATCAGTTCCCAGGGTTGCTATGGGCACCATGGAAACCTGTCATTACAGGGGACCTGCCATGCTCTCCCAAGCCACAGGTGGACCAGAGTGACACCAGCCAGGCTCTGCTACTCTGTCCCCTCCTCTGGCTCTTCAGGCCACATGCCTCACCTCTCTGTTCCACTGGCAGTGCTCATCTTGGCATGTAACTAGGCTATTCATACATCTTGCACATAGGTAAGAGTCAAACTCTGAACACATTTGGAAACCACATGAATGATAAAAAGTGAAACAGTGCTAAAATGATTATGTGTATTTGAAAGTGAGGGATTTTCAAGGGCTCTTTCAATGACTCTCGTTAAAACCCACTCCAGCAATTTGAAAAAGCAAGTTTGGGGGCTGTTAGTAGACTTTTCTCACACTTATGCTGTTGGCCTCCTGATACATTTTTATATTGAGTACCTGCAGGGGGAGTGTTAATGCTTCCAGTTCTGGTAAGCAGGTGGACAGGAAGGCAGAGTATAATTCTCCTTTCAGTGAGAAATTCAAAACACAGGACCATAGGAGGACATGAGGAGAAGACGCACTCTTAGTTTCCTTTTCTGCTTCTGTGATCCTGGGATAGCCAGGAGAGGGAGGAAGTACACCCACTGAGGACAGTTTGTGTCAGGATGAGATTGCAGCCCCTACCTTCCCTTTATGCTCTGAATGGAAGAGAGAGGCATTAGGGAAATGACTTCAGATGCTTCACCTTGAAAGTGCTAAGCCCTTCCTTCCCTTTCTACCTCTTTTATGAAACTAGCACTTTCATAAGGATCAGCAGTCTAAATCTCCAGAATTGGACTTTTTCTCCTGGAATCACTTCTTTCCTTTCAAAAGAAGGAAGGGAAAATGGGAAATGCATTCCCTTCCTTGTGCTGCATTTCTTTTCAGGAAGTCTCTGCAGGTGAAATGTGGAAAGGTGATATTGGATTTTCTTTAAGCCAAAACTGCTCTCCTTACCTTACTGGAGATGTTGCCCTTGCACTAGAAAGAGCTGAATGTCATCCAGTGTCATCTCTTTCCTGTCACCTTCAATATCTTTGCAGTGCCTTGAGGCAGATATCTTCAGAAGTGCCTGAGAGCTACTCAGTTCGTGGTTGGCATTAAATGTGAAAAGCAATTATTCACAGTCCTAAATGTACTGCATGTCACTGCATAGATCAGAGTCTCAGATAATAATAATGTAATGCTGTCATACAGAGTACTTGAGAGAGACAAATAAAATCTAGACAGCAGCTCTAATTTCTCATAAAGACAACCATGTCTTCTTTGCATAGATAGTGTAGAAATTCAGCCCTGGGTGTTCCATTTGCAAGCTGCACAACTAAGCGTTACTGGAATTTTTATTCCTAATTTTTATTCCATATTTGGGTTCAGCATAGTGTATGATTTCCAAGGTATATATCATCCCAATACGGTAAAGACTTCTCAGGTCTCAAAGGATCGCTCCAGCTATCCAGAGAGACCTCCTCTATAGTACAGGACCAAGGAACTTGCTCAGGCCATGAAGAAGCAATTACAACACCCCATCAGTAAGTGCACTTTGGTATTGCTGCCTCCAGGATGAAGCTGAGCTTACAGACATAACACCTTTTTTCACTGATGCTCTAATGCTTAAATTCCTCAATCAATGGTGAAGGTGCTGCCCCCCTTCATCCCTTTGCAGCAATCAGGCTGGACTACCTTCCATCAGGCCTATTCTGCTCTGTTTGGACAGGATCAGTAGGACACTTTGTATGTGAAGTCCCAGGAGAACATGATGTTGATAGAACTCAATATATTTTACAGATATAAATGGCTTCTCTTCTCATGTGGAGGGAAGACAGAGGAACTGACTTTCAAAGAATCACATCATCTACAACAGGCACCAAATGCAGACCAATGGGAATTATAGTGAGTGAGGAACAATGGGTTTTCCCCTCTGCCAATGTCCATTTCTCACCACTGAGAAATGGCCCCTCAGATCCCTTCAGAACAGCCCACAGACAATGCTGTAGAAGGGAAAGGAAATCAAGACACACAGCATCTTTTCCCCTGCAGCCCTCTCAGGCTCAAGACACAAACAATTTTAAGCAAGTTCACTTGTGGCACTCTGGTGGCTGTGTGAGAAAAGAGGCCGAAGATAGCATCAAGATGATTTAAAAGAGTGATTTTAACTACACAGCCGAGTTGGTGAGGAAAAATATACTAGTGCCTCTTCACATTGGGACCTTTTCTGACAATGAACTCTAGGACTAAGCAAAATGCACTCTGAATCCTGAAGAATATATTCAAGGATAGGTAAAGCAGAGTAAATATCATCTCCCACTTTAATTTTTCACTTCTCTTGTGGCATTTTAGATGTGACATCATTTTGACAGGCATGTTTTAGTCAGGTGTATCCCCATTTTGTACAATGCCAACTGCACTAGCAGCAGGGGAGATTGAGAGTCAAGAAATACCTATGAGCACAGACCTGAGCATAGTCAGAAATAATTTCTAAAACTCATACATGTATGAACACTTGTAAGTCTTTTCACTGCAGAAGGCAGCAGTAAGTTGCCATCCCTGTCAAATATCAGTGAATTTATTCAGCATACTTAAGAACTTGACAGATTTTTAAATTATATTGTGAGGTATGGGTTTAAATTATTTCCAACACTAGCAGTAACCTTATTTCAGGATTAATAGGTAAACAGAAGTGCAGGTTCAATCTTCTCTTCCAGTCATTCTTTATCTATTTCTATAGCTTTATCTGCACACTAGTGCATAAAAATCATTTCTGTTTCCCCGAGTCTTATTAGGACATCCCTGAAATGCATACATTAAAGTAAACCCTTAGAGCTTTGTTAAGCAGATGTTCTGAGTGGTGCACAGAGAGAAGGGCTTGAACAGGACATAGTTTCTGTTGTCTTTTTATAATAGGTCTTCCCATGAGATCTGTGCTCCGCTGTAGCCATTTTCTTGTCATCTGAAACTGGGATATACCTACTATGTGAGAATATTTGGGTCAGAAACTCCCCCAGGCTATTCAGAGCCTCCTCTGTACTTGACTTTCCTCACAGCAGCATCTGATCATTCTATGCTCCCTCTTAGACCCACAGTTTTAACGAGGACAGCACCATCTCTCATTTTTGAGCTACAGTATCTGTCCTCCAAAAGACTGAAATATTTGAAGAAACATCTGAGTTCTAAATGAGGCTAACTCAGGGAACTAAAGGCTGGTCAGTCTGGAAAGGAAATGGAGCAAATCCTCCTGGAAGAAGGCATTTCCAAACACATGAAGAGGAAGAAGGTGCAGTCAACATGGATATGTGGAGGGGAAATCATGTCTGATGAACCCGAGAGCTTTCTGCACTGAGAGGACTGGGTGGGAGGTTGTTGATCTTGACTTTAGTAAGGTTTCTGACACTGTCTCCCATAAAATCTTCACAGACAGAACAATGAAATATAGGCTAGATAAGCAGATAGTGAATTGGACTGAAAACTGTGTGGGGTCCTGGTCATAAAATATTGTGTTCGGAGAAAAAAATGTCCAATCATTAATGGTGTAGCCAGGGGCTGACAATGCAGCCACTACTATTTAACAACTTAATCAGTGACCTGGATGATGGGACAGAGTGTAACTTCTGCAGATTCACAGATGACACAATACTGGGAGGAGTGGCTGACACACCAGAAGCTTGTGCTCACATTCAGCAGTGCCAGGATAGGTGGTGAAAAGGGAAAAAGGAATTTCACTAAGTTCAACAAAGGGAAGTGGGGAGGAACAGAACACATTGTGGGCCACCTGTTTTGGAAGCAGTTTGACAGAAGAGTACCTGGAAGTCCTGGTGGCCTCTGCTGAACACAAGCCAGTAAGGTGCAAAAAGGGCCAACAGCCCTTCAGAACACATCAGGATTGCAGCCAGCAGGCTGAAGGAGATGGTCCTTCCCCTCTGCTCAGCACTGGTGAGTCACACCTGGAGTGCAGTGCTTCAGTTCTGAGCTCCCCAGTACAAGAGACATGGGGACACGTCAGAGATAGTCCAGGGAAGGGTAACAGAAATGATAAAGGGACTAGAAGACCTTTCATTTGAGGAGAGGCTGAGAGAACTGGGACTTTTTAGACTGGAGAAGAGAAGGCTGAGGGGAATTCTTAACAATATTTATAAATACCTGATGGGAAGATGGGTCCAGACTCTTCTTAGTGATGTCCAGTGAAAGTAAAAGAAGAAAGGAACAGAAATTGAAATACAGAAAACTCAATTTAAACATTTAAAAAAGTTTTTACCATAACAGTGATTGAACACTGGAACAGGTTGCCCAGAGAATTTGTAGAGTCTCCATCCTCAGAGATATTTTGATTGGACATTGTCCTGAGCAACCTGCTCTAGGTGATCCATCTTGGAGCAGAGGGTAGAACTAGATGATCTCTAGAGGTCCCTTCCAACCTCAGGCATGCTGTGATTCTATGACAATCCAGAAGTCACTGTCTTTCTGCCAGTTATAAGTGATGGCTCATAGACTGAAGCCAGAGAATGGATTAACAGAAGGAAGCATCAGAGCAGGGATTCCCCATTTGCTTTCAATGAGTACACTAATGACACCAAGGGATGATCACCGGTTTTTGGGACACCAAAATGACGTCACAAATGGGTACAACAAAGCTTATAACTTCTGTCATGGTAATTCAGCATTTAGTGAATTTTTTACCTATCTTACAGGCTCAGTTCATATTTAAAGATAAGGAAGATTTACTCACCTACACACACATACACACAGCTTAATCAGTTTTAATCAAACCCAGAGAAGCACAGGCATGAGCTACAGGAAACATCTGCCATTGCTGATGAGGCCTTCAGTATTTTCACTAGTGAAGTCCTTGGTCAACTTCTTATTATTGTCCCAGCTGTCTGTCCCTCCATATTTGCTGCAGCTAAGGAAAACAGGTTTCTACTTTCCTTTAGGCACCAAGTACCTTTGAGTGTTAATAGCTGGTTTTGTGACAGCAAATGGAAAAATATGAGTATCACTGCACAGCTGCAGTGGTAACTGAAGGATTCAGACATCAAAAGAACAACTAAATCCCAGTCAGCTAAAGAAGTCCAGTATTGGTCTGTATGTACAAAGCTAGGCCACAGAGTTAATAGAGGGTATTTCAGAACATAGGAAAAAAAAATGGTTTGCTGGAGAACAAAGGCTGCCTAATATATTAGCAGTAATCACCCCCAATCCCATTAATTTACCTTTTTTGCCTGCTTTTTAAATATTACTGTGAAGTAATAAGTCTTTTTGCTGCACCATATCCAACTCCCCCAGTCATTTCACATAGGGGTGTATGTGCTCTGCCCAAGAAGGCCTCTCCAGCCTTCTTTAGCCACACTAAATATGTCAGTGAAGTGTCCTTGTTGTTGTTTACAGCTGGTTCTTATCAGCTGGCTCTTACCATGCCCATTGCATCTTGCAGATCTTGTGCTGACCAACCCCCAAAGACCATGGCAAATTCAGACACATTCCAACTCTGCCAATTCTGCCTTATGCAATTTCTAAATACCTGGGGCATTCAACATATTTGCTTTATACAGCAAACACCTCTACCTAGGAACCTTGCAACTGGAATGCAGTCTCTATGAGAAGCATGTGCTGCTTCTGTTCCTCGTTTAGCAGGACAGCCCCACTCGTGCCTGCTGTCAGCATTTTTATCTTTCCTGTAAATGCTGTAGCCTCATACACCTCAGCAAGGAACACCTTGCCAGGTGATTTGCAGATTTGCTTTGATTCCTTTCACATAGATTCTTGTCTCATTCATGGTTTTCTTTGTGTAGCTCTCAGGGATCCAGAGAAGAATTTGGGCAAGACCTGAACAGAAAGATGTTCTTTTAACATGCTCCAGTCCAGCGAAACTTACTTGGAGAATAAGCTCAAGAGGGAAGCAGAAACAAAATCACCATCTTCCAGACAGGAACAAGCAGACTGCACAAAAGTCTGTCATAGGAGGGTATCACTGTGTACATGACTCAAAACTTGCAACTTGCCTGCTTTTTGCTGTGCTTATGGATTCCATGTGCATGAGAGATCTTCATCAGCATATAAATACAAAAAGTTCTTAGGGGAACAATTTGTCTCTTACACTGAACACTCTGGGACAGCCTTCTTAGAAATAAAGATTAGACATGACAGGAACTCTGTGCCTAGTGTATTATATTTTACCAGCTAATCTAATAAATCACCTCCCACTAAAAAGTGAACTGTTTATAATATCAGGGGACCCCAGGAAAAAAGCAAAACTGAAAGAAAAAAGCCCCCTACAACTATATGGAAAAAACACAATAGGTAAAGAACATTTCTGTGAGTAAATACATGGTAATAGCAATGCCTCTCACTGAGGTAAGGTTGATGAGATGTATGTGCTGGCTACTCTAAGCTTTTTATTAGGTATTTAGAAGAAAGATTAATTTTAGGGAGTTATTTTATGATTTGCATTGCTGTGGGCCTGTGCAGTGCGGATGTGTGATTAGATTAGAGGGCATTCTCTTGCCATATACTCCTGATGCTGCTGAAAAACTATGTGGAGAAGATTTGCTAGCAAACACCTCCATAAAACTAAGCAGTTACTAACAAAACTCTGTGGGAGAGCATAAGAGGAGTGACTAGAGATACCCAGAATCACAACTGTGCTCTCCTCTTGTCCCTGTACCAAAATGGTTAAAAGATCTTCATGACAGTGTGTCTTTAGAAAGACATCACTGGCTTTTGGGAGCACTTTTAAGGTGTTCACAAAATTTGCCAGCACTGTCAGAAGAGTTTTACAAGAGCATTCATGCTTAGAATCAAAGACTTCTCCAGCACAGTTGAGGTTTCCTAAGATGATGCTATGCTAGGCAACAAGGTACAGACCCAGGGATCTTACCTGTCTCTGAGGACCAGTAGGTTCAGATTCTCGTCTCCTTTGTCGGAGAGCTGGTGCTGAATGTAAGGGGGAGTGGGCTGGACTTCCTGTCTGCTGTTCATGTCTACTGTCAGACACTGTTTGAGAAGGTCCTTCATGTCTATGGGAACTGTCCTCCTCAGTCACAGGCAGCATACCCCGACTTCGCCCATCATGAGTCTTCGGCCTCACTGCAGCATCTGCCCCCAGACGTCTTCTCTCCTCCCCATCTTCGATAGGCCTTAGTTCCTCAGGCTCCTCATCCGTGGTTCCAGACGTGCTTGGCTCAGCACCGGGGTGGAAGTCCTTCAGCTCTGTCTCTTTATCAATGATAACCCACTCCTTGCTGTCAAAGTCCTCCTCCTCTGCGAGTGGCACCGAGCGGAAAGCGTTGCTGAGGGCTTCGTGCTCCACGGACGCGGACACGTCCATCCTGCCGCTCGCCTGCCGATCAGCCTGGCCGGTATCGATGGACAGCATCTGGGCTGGCTGCGAGGAGCACACGAGCCGTGACGGAGAGCCAGGGATATCCATTCGAGACCTAGAGACACAACAAAGAGCCATTGAAAACACATCAGGTTTGTGGTTAATGAGAGGGATCATAAGAGAAAAGACTTCTCACTCATTTCTTGGTACACTTCAGAAAGACAGGCTTAAACAAAAATATTTCTTTAGAACCTACAATAGCATGAAGTGCTTCAGTATGACAGCCTATTCAGCATGTCTTTCCCCTGTAGACAGGATGACAACAATTTTCCCCCAATAACGCCTTTCCCCCTTGTTAAGTTCTACTGGTTCGTGAAAAAAAACAAACCCAAACCATGTTCTGATCAATGTTTCCCATTTGGCCTTCATCTGCTGCTTGCTTTGCTTCTCTGCCTATCTCAGAGGCCAGCAAATTGCTGCACAAAGCCAGAGCGTCGGCTGCCCAGATTTTAGGACAACTGCAGTGTGCTTTCAACAAGGAACATCCAGAAGCCTTGCAGACTCTTCTGGGGGAAGACTTCCATGTGTGAGACATCAAAATTTTTGATGAAGAAAGGGGAAGCAAAGAAGGAGGTGAACCAAAAGTTAATGTAAATAAAATTGTGACCATTGGCTGCTGATTGAATGATTACATTGGTCTCAACAGTGAATCCTCAAGACTCTGCTAAAAGCAGCAGGAGGCTACAGAGGGTGAACAAACCTTCTTTCATGTGGATCTGCTTTTCCATCAGCCGTGGAGAGCCGCTCTGACTCGGGGCTGTTGACGCGGCGGTAGCGGAGGGAGCGCACTTGTGCGGTCGGGGACTCTGGAGGCACTCGGACAGGGGAACTGGGGCATACCCCATTTCTCTGCTCCTCTTCCACCATGCACTGAGTCTGAAGGGGATAAACACAAAGAACTTCAAGATCTGGCCAAAGACATTGATTTCCATCCTTCACTGTTGCTCTGGACCTTGTCCCAGGATATGCTTTAGGCTGCCTTTTCACAATCTACACAAGGAATGTCTGAGGGGAGGCAGGGTCCTTCTTCCCTGGAAATCAGCTGGTATTAAAAAAAGGTATGGATTTAAAATCCATTCAAATATTTAAATATCATTAAAAGGTGGCCTATGCATTCCAATTACCCTGAGTGTTGATCCAAAGGAGTTCTCATGGGTTAACCTACTGCATACACAAACCACAACTGCTTGTCCAAGATGTCTAACAGCCTTGTTTGTCAACATTCATTTAAGCAGGGGCCATGCACTGCACTACAATACACAAACTTTTACATCTGGTCTGACTAAGGCATTTCCTAATTACCAGGGTGTTTTGTTTTCCATTTTTGTTTGCTTTAGTCTCGGTCCTTTAAGCAAAGTCTTTCATGGCATCCACTCAACCACAACATCTGTAAGAACTTTCCACAGAGCCAAGGTCATGCAGGGAGCTGAATATGCTCATGGACACTCTATCATTCTGTATCTCCTCTTTCATATTGCCTTATTAAATTTGATTTTTTTAAATCTAGCAGCAGACAAAGGAAAAAACAAGAAAAGACAAAGGAAAAAGACAAAAGTAGGTGACCAACACAGCTGCCCTCTGCCTTCCACATTGCTGATTTTCCTTGGAAGGGAGGGGCAAAAGCAAAGAGACAGAATGGTCCAAGGGCTACAGCGGCAGCACAGGGCTTGCATTCAACACTGCTGTGTTGCCAGCCATGCAGCATCAGCTGCTACACACGGCCTCTGTGTGGGAATGTGTATGGAGAGTGCTTACCCTTTCCTGCCCTACATTCCCTTGTCCTCTATTAATGCCAGAGGGTCTGAACACAAGCAGCATCTCAGTAAAATGCTGCTGATACAGACAGTTGCCTTGTGCATGCAGTGTGTACATGGCAAGTCAGTCAGTGCCCATAAATTAGCAGACCTAAACCACTCAAGCTGGAGCTGGAATGCATAACTAAAGAGCCTTTGCAGCTCAGGAGAACTTAGAACTTCCAAGCATTAGAGGAAAAGCAGAATAGATTATAATTACTTAAAATGTAATCCAGTAATGACCAGGAGGAGGCTAGAGGCAAGAGTGCTGATGTAACCGCTGGGTAGCATCAACTTGTTAAGATTCAAGAGCAGAGAACTAGGGGATGGTGTGGAAGAACAGTGACAGTAAGCCCTGTCCTTAACACGGAAATGAGAGAAGTGGGACAGAAGGAGATCTGAATTGTGTGCACAGAGAACTAATGATCATCTTAGAGAGTTATTAGGGAGGAAAAAACATGGCAAGATCCGCTTATCCCCTAAATACAAAGAGCAAGACAGGGAGAGACAGTCAATTCTGAGAAGACTGGAACATGAAGGATGTGATGCTGTGAATAGCAGAAGGGTATTTAAACACACCAGTGCCCTTGTGGTTCTGATGCCTCAGATTACAAGCAGAGGTAAAGCTGTGCCCTTAGGTATCAAATCTGAAGCATCTTTTTTTCCTTCATGTGGTGACTGTTACTTAAATAAAAACTGATCCTCTCTCAGAGAACAGTCAGACTAAAGATAATAAGTCTAGAGAAGCAAAAGAACAGGCAACAGTCAAATTAAAGATAATAACCCTCAGAGAGAAAGGACTTTAGCTTTGGAGAGCTTGCTGCCCTAGGCTTTGGTGCACAGACTGCTGTGTAGCTACAGAACCTGTCAGAGATGAAGTGCTCGCTGCCATGTCACCTGGCTCTGCTGTGGAGCTTGTATACACCTCTTCTACCTTTAGCTGCTGTTATGACAGAACTTGTGAATCAGGTACCTAAGACATGACACACAACTAGCAGCATGCAGAAAGAACTCCCCTGTGCAAAGTCTGACAAGAGCATCAAAGCACCTGGTGGTAGAAATGTAAAGAAAAACACATAGAAGTTGCTAGGATTTTTCTGTAATACTCTTTTTTTTAATATATATTGTGTGAACAGTACTGTCCCTCTCTGTCAGGCTTTTCTTATTTCATATATCTTCAATTGAAAACTTTTGGGAATGCAGAGTTACCAGTGAGAGACAAAGGAATAATCTGAACTTGGTTCATAATTTGTCAGTGCTGGGGAATGTCCCTGCAAGTGCTCAATACAGATAACACATTGATCTGAATTATTTGCATTGGAGAATTTTAAATTATTAGTTATTATTAAATTATTAACATTAGTTATTATTATATTAGATTATTTCTTGTCCATCCATAATGTTTTCTAATAAGTCTAAGGATAGTGGAGATGCCTATATTGCTGAAATAAAGACTAACTTTGTACCAGTAGAGACTGAAGTGAATTCTGGTCAGCCCCAGAAGACTAACAGACTTAACATGCCACTCCACAAAAGTCCATTAAAGACAGGTTTGTGATGTGAATCTGATGTGCCCTGACAACATTTTAATTCTGATGAACATTTCTCTGCTAACAGATTCTGTATGTATCTGATGACCTGCCACTAATACTAATTTACTTGAAATATGTAAATTAACCTGATTAATAAACCAACTGACAGATTCTTATACTTGACATTTATCATGGAATCAACCTTCTCTGGAGATGCCTCCAAGAAATTAGGTAACATTTAAAAGAAAGAACTGAGAAACACCTTAGAGATTATGAGGAGAATCAGCTGAAGTACACATTTTATGTATGTTAAGAAAGCTTAACATGATCTTGGAATGCAGAAATATGAGAATATTAAGGAATGGTTTCTCTCACTCTTCACAGGGGTGAAACCACTGTTAGATGCTCCTTATAGATTTTCCTACCCTTAAAAAGGAAAGTTAAAAAAAGGAAGAGAAAAATGAGTGATGATTCAAGGTACAGCAAAAAAGAGCTTATGAAGACATCTCTGATTACAATTATTTATCCAAGAGGTTAGGACACAATAAAATTTTGGTTTATAATTTCCAAGCCTGGGACATTTCTGATATTGTATCAGCTATGCAAGGACCAGAATTCCCTTGCTTGAAGTATCAAAATCCCACATAATGATATGACGGTAAGAAAGATTCACTTTAGCATTACTGGCCCCCAAAATGTCACTTGCATAAAGATCTAAATTAATCCCAATGGCTTTTACTCTGTGAAAAAATTGTTCATAATTTCCCCTTTCCACAGGAAAATTATTCAATGTTTTTTGGGCTTACTACATAGGATGCTACATCAGTGGATCTGAGTGGCTTCTAGAAGTCTATGAAATCATGGCCCTACATCCAACAGTCACAGGAGACAAGGAAATGTTCTTTACTTTGCTGATGCTGATCCTGAGTTTGTTGCGATTCACATCTGTCTCTTCCCAAACTTCACCCTCATTGAAAGCCGTGTTTGGAGCCTGACCAAGACCTTCCACTGGCCGACCTGACAGGATGGGAGGAGCATTCTCTTGATCACTCAAATGTTCACCCTGAAGGACATCCTCAGTGTTCTCACGGAGCAGGTCCCCAGGTACCGGAGTGACATTAACCACCCTATAAAAGAGATAAGAAGAAAGGTAAAATTATCAATATACAAAGAAAGAAGCCTATCACACTGCCCCACAGGAATTCCTTAGCAGATTTTAGGGTATTACTAAGTTGAAAATCAGGTAGTCCCAGATACAACATCCTGAAGCAGAACAGGAGGATTTCATGTAGTGAAAGTTACAAAGACAGTGGGATGGATCAATGACAGCATCTTGGGACCCTTGATACAGAGGCTGAAAACTTCTTCACAAGTGCCCATCACACCATATTGAGCTCTGAAGAAACCTCTCCTTTTGCATGAGAAAATGAGGCTTACTAGGCCTTACAGTTTTTATCTTCTGTAACGTAGGGATTATTGTTCCCTAATGTATCCCCTATTGATCCCCTAATATTGATCCCTAATGGATCCTCTAATGCCAGCCCCCCAAAAGCACCAAGACAGACCATTGAACCAGGCCTTATCAAGCCTTTTCTGCTTGGATTCATCTCTACCTCTCAGCATCAATCTCTGTGTACCTTTGCAGCAGCACATGAAACACATTGTAAACAGGCTGAGGAGCTGTGCAAGAGGTGTGAGCAGCGCACCTATTCAGTTCTACTCGGCTCACTGTCCACCACCACAGACATAAATTAATATAAAAAAAGTAAGATCCAGTGGTGCCTGCCATGGTTCTCCAACTTCCCAGAATCATAATGGTCTTGAAATCTAAAAAAAAGAAGAGCCTGTTGTCCACTGTCTGACTGGTACAACACTCACCCAAACATGGCTGCTGTTTGCCTGGTGTTCTGCTGTGGTGGAGTTGAGGTGCTAGTGGACAACAAGATGTCTGTACCAGCCTTCTCCCAGTCAAAGGCTTCATTTTCAGTGATGCCCCTTTCTTTCATGCTATTCTCGAAAACCGACATGATTAGCTGGAATAGATTTACAAGAACAATTTCTGGTAAGTAGGTTGAGAGAGGCTCTCACCAAAAATCTGAAGTATGTGCATGAGGACCAAGTGCACCTTTCAATCTTCAGTTTGCCTATGAAAGGTCCTAAGAAATGAAAGCAAAATTTATAAAATTGCAACAGTTGTTCCTCAGGTTGGTTTTGGCTTCATAAGTGAAATTTCTTCAAACCTACAAAAGAAATGCATGCACATTTTGACACTGAGTCAATAAAATCTTGCAGTTAACTTGTTACTCCAACTCTAAATCCATAACTTTAATTCAGCTTTTCTCTAGATTAGACAGCACATTATGCAGAAAAGTACATTTGATATGCCGAGTTCAAGGGCTGCCAGAAGACATAAACAGAACAGGAAAAGACAGTCCTAGGGTGCAGACTCATTGCAGTGTCTGGCTCAAATATGGCTTAGTCAGGAGCCCCACGTTGTGGTTAATATGCACAATGTGGCCTGACACACTTGGCTGCCTAAGAAAATAAAATTCTTAAACGGGTGATACAATTTTCTTTTTAAGATGGCAGGTAGAAATGTTCATGCTGATGTGCTTTATGCTTGTTGCTTTTCTAAGAACTGGTATCCTCTAGGAGAGAATAAAACTACTGTCAACAGTTCTCCATGCACCAATGCATTAGCAGAAAAATCTGATGTTCTGCTGTCAAAAGGAAACTGGATGCTGTAGGCCAACAGAGCTGTGAGGTCCTACATTTCTAATAAAATTATTTAGCTAAAAAATGCAGAACTGACAGGATTCAGCCTGTCAGTTCTCCTCTACAGGGAGAGACAATGTGATAGCAAATACATTCAGCTTACGTTATTGCATCAACGCTAAGTTATGAATAAAATTTAGCATGAGCAAACATCCTATTTGCAATTATATTCCACTTCTGTTTATCAGCATGATCAGAAGGACAAGTAAGCCTGCCATTTCCTACTACCTCCCACCAAACTGCAGCAAAATGCCTATTTGCAGCTTTCAGATGAGCCATATTTTTCCTCCATTTTGTGACCCAGAACCCTAGAATCAGGTCCACACTCCTGTGGTAATGCTACATTTGATTAACAGAATTTCCAGAGTTGGCTGTCAGTCAGACCAAGGCACAGGAAATTCTTAGGATTGTGTTTGTTTTCTGACTGCTACTTTGGAAATTATTACTGTCAAGTATCTTTTAGAAATTAATATCCTCACAAACTCAAAGACGTCTTGCAAGAACTCCACACATTTGTAGACAGATGCCCTTATAAAAGCCATATTGGCTTCTGTTCATTAGATCATCTTCACCCATCTGTCCAGTAATCCCCATCTTATCACAGCTTTTGATTCTTTGTGATGGATATGTCAGTATTAGGGAGCAGTATCTTCTGAAGCTATTTAAAAATTGGTAGTGCTTCTGCCACCTTCCATTCTTTTGACACTGAAAGCAGTCTGAAGTAAGAAGCCACATTGATAAAATTAGATGTAGCTGCCTTATTCTAAGCATTCCTTCAAGGACCACAAACAAGGACCTTCAAGGACCTCAGTCAAAACAACTTTTGTTACTTTCTGCTATAACTTATTCTGTAACACTTTGCAGGCCATTAGGGATTTTTCAGCCCTTTACTGTACTCCCTGTAGGGTCTTTTTTCATGGCTGAAGGATACAGGTGTCCTCATCTGCCATTATTCTCAAGCTATTTAATGGATTTACCGAGTCTTCTCAGCTTTCTCTGAAACCTTTATACTTCTGATGAAAGGTCAAAGCTTTACAAGGAGAGAAGAAGAATGGAAAACTGTACACAACACTGCTCCTGTAAAGCCATGCAAAAAGTTACTGGATCCTGTCTAGGGATCCTCTGCCTGCAGACAGAATATTAAGAATCAGAAGAGTTTCCACAGTCACTGCAAGCTTCCCATGTTGAGTTTCCTTCTTCTGGGCAAGACAATGTGCAATTCCAACTCTGAGTATCAAAACCACTAGTGGGATAAGGAAGAGGTGCAGTACATTTCTCTATTAAAGATGTTACTGCCCATGAGGACATAAAGCTTAATTGCACATTATGTGCATGCCATGTTTTGGGCTGATGGCCCAGAGAACGAGAGAGAAGCAGCCAATGGGACACAAATTACCTACTAAGCTGTCACGATACATCTTGTCAAATACCTTCTCCTGGCCAAGGCTCAAGAAAGGAATTACAATCAATCCTGAAATATCCCATATAAAAGGTACCAAAACAGTTATGGATTGTCCAGGCACTCAAGCCATGAATTCTTTGGGCTTATCTAGGAAGATGCAATCTTTCAGCAGAAGCTTTGGGCATAGCAAATTGTTCTTGCTCAAGTTTTAAATCTGCACTATAATCTACAACACACTATTTAAGAATAAATATCAGGCACACCTCTTCAGTGGCAGGGGTCCCCTTTTGATAAGGAAATTCTCCTGATTTGTGTTTGTAAGTCCTACAAGAAATTCTAGGGGGGAAACAGTAGGACTATGATGGAAGAGATCTAATAATTTGATGTTTTCAACTGGAATAGAATTTATTTTATTCCCAATAGCTGGTGTAGTGCTGTGTTTTGCATTTAGGATGAGAACAGTATTGATAACACGCTGATGTTTTGGCTTTTGCTCAATTGTGCCTACTCTCATTCAAGGGCTTTTACACTGTCCCATGCTCTGCTGGTGGGGTGCTGCACCAGAAGCTGAGAGGGAGCACAGCTGGGACAGCTGACCCAAACTGGTCAAAGGGATATTCCATATCATAGAGTGTCATGCCCAGTATATAAACTGGGGAAGTTGGCTGGAAAGGACCAATTGCTGCCTGGAGACTGGCTGGGCATCGGCAATTGCATTTTGCATCACTTGCTTTTCTTGGGTTTTATTTTTATCCTTTTTTTTTTTTTTTCCCCTTTATTACAATTATGATTATTATATTCTACTTGTTTTAATTATTGCGTGGTCCTTTTCTGAACCTGTGTGGCTTTTTCTTTTACCACCACACTTGGTCACTGTGAGAAAACTCAAACCAGCACTGGTTGTTCCCAGGGAGTCTTTCCCAATTGCTCTGTCAATATTTTGTATTGACTGAATCTAAAGGAAGATGTCCATATAGGAAACTTACCTTCCCACACCTGCTCAGGATGTGTATGGGACAGCCATTCTCTTATATAACAACAGCAAATGTGATCATTTTTCCTTGAGTGAAATGCAATACACAATGCCGTAGCTGAGGGAATAGGATGGATTCCCAGGCAAAGGCACTTAAATTTCTATAATATTCCAGGAGCAAAGATCATTATTTCTTTTCTGATACTCATTGCAAAAAGATCTTCGTGGAGGGAAACCAGCCATCTCCCCAACCATACCTGAAACTATTCTACCAGCTGGACTATATGCAAGTGTAGTATGCAAAAGTATGCAAAATATTTTCTACTATATCCTATCTCCACTTTTCCAGGGAAGAGGCATGCCTCTTGCTGTCAAATGAGTCAGAAGACCCCAAAATGCTGCTCTAACACCCACATCCTCCTGCTGTGAAAGTGCTGAAAGTTTGATCCTAACCATGAAACAAAACTGACAGCGATCCATTAAAGGGACAGATCTGACATCTGAGGCCATGAGCCCAAGAAGTACAAAAACACAGGGTATAAGATCCATCACCTGACAGCTCAAGTCTATTTTGTTCTACAATCATTTTCCTGTCCTCTTCTTAGGTAAACTTGTGTCATCCATCAGAGAGTAGTGATCTCTGGTCACCCTTAGTCTCCGGTTACAGTCTGGTATGTCTCTCTTGGAGACATCATCTCAGGGGCCCAGAACTGTGTAAAATTGCCACGTGGCATGACATGTGTTTAGGAGAATCTAAAACTTCAAATTCAATTAAGATTTTTAAATAAACCATGGCTTTACATATTAGTAAACACACTTTCCCAACTTCCTTTCTTTCTCTGTGGGTCTGATACTGCTGACAAATTCAAATGGCCTCTGGTATAGTTTTTAATATTTCAGGGTAATACATCCAGATAAATCAACATAAAGACATCTCTGAAGCTGAGATGCTTGGAGAATTTGCTGGAATAGGTCTCCAAGTCAAGCTAGAAGAGTCAGTGTTAGGTGGCAAGCTGCAGATGCCAGACTTTTGTGGGGAGTTCCCTTCAGGAGACTTCTTGCCCAAGCTGTACCTGCAAGAAACTGAAGTCAATAAGGCAATTCACAGCTTCAGTCAAATGTCCTACTGTGAAAGAGCTGTTTGTGATTTGTACTGCTTGAATTCTGTCTGGAAACATCTCCTTCCATTTCAGTCTCAAGGGTGGCTTTTTGGTACCATTAGGACGCATTTTAAATTAGAATAGAATATAGGAGCACGTAGGTTCAAAAGCAGCTTTGGAAATCCCTAATCCAACCATCTGCTGAAAGCAGAACTAATTAAAAGGCAGATCATATTTGTCATCCAGCCAATCTTTGGAAATCCCCAAGGATGGAAATTCCATATATTTTCTAAGTACCTGTTTCATATATAAGAACCCACACTCTGAATTTTCCATCCCCCCTGGATTTAGTCACAATTTCCCCTGCTGCCTCTATTCTCCCCACAACTGTTCTTGAGGCAGTGAAAGACAGCAATCAGACCCCCTCTTTGACTCTCTACTCCAAGACAATAAAAATTCCAGCTTCCTCTGCATCTCATCAGTACACTTCCATCCCTCTGTAGAGCTCTCCGTCTTAGTGGCAAATATTATTTTTCCACTCCACTATCCAGAAAGTATTTGCCTTTTCTTTTCCTTTTAATTTTTAAAAAATTTGTGGTTGCTATGTTACAACATGTACATAGCTAAACCACAAAGACACTGTTGGAGAGAGTTTGTTGGAAGATCCTCCTACCACTTTCCCACTCATTTGATGCACTATCAACAGGAGCAGCCACTCAGATAAGACTGCACAGATCTGCTTTTAAAATGTTGTTTCCATCACTCTGTCTTTAATGTACAGAGGAAACCACTGTGATAAAAAAAAAGCAACACAGAATCAAGTTGCTTCAGTTCTGTTGTGTTAGTCTAAGTTACTCACATATAGGCTGATAGCAAATACTGAATGGGAGGAAAAACTCTATGTTAGACGAATATTAAAGAAAGAGATAATAATGACCAAGGCCTATATGAGTCTGCAAGAAATCAAAGGGGTTAGTGTGCACAGTTGAACTGTCAGTATAGGCTCTTAGACCTTGGCATGCTGTGCCAAAATTCTGTCACATTTGGAACACCTCAAAATATTTGTGTCTTAATGAAAGCTAGAAATACTGTGTTGTTTGGGAGGAACTATCTGGTGTGGAGTCCAGGATTATTTTAGACAGATGGTGGAAGAAGATGAAGAAACTTTTGAGGTTTTGAAGAAATGTATAGTCCAGACTGTTTCTCCTAGTACTAGGAAAGGTATTCCTCAGCCAGATATAAACACATACGTGGAAATGTTAAAAAACCTAAATGCCAATCTATAGTGCCATGTATCACACTGGTAACAAATATAGGCTCCCACCTGATAGTCAGGCTTGGTGAAGTAGTCTAGGCTTGCAATGTGATCCAGGAAAAGGTGGAACTCTGAAGGCATGTGTTTTAGCAGCATTCTGTGTTCATACTTTTCTTTTATCATGCCAACCTGCTCCTGGAAAAAAAACCAAAACAAACAAACAAAAAATTTTCAGAGCCAAGTATCTCTTCCATTGCTTCACATTTACAAAGACTTATCATTCCTGGAACACAGACTCTTCCTAGACCCAGCACAGTGTCTACACACTTCTCATGTTTGCTGTCCAAGTCACAAGGAGGTTGAGCACTACAGGAGGAGGTCAAAGGGGGATCTTGAGTCAGAAGCTTGCTGCACAGGCAACCTACTTCTTTCCAGGGATTTTATTCTTTATCACAAAGTATTTCCAAGATAACATGAACACTTATCTTTATTCTGTTTAACTTTCTGATTTCAAATCCCATTTGGCTTTTTTGACACAGCAAGGTGTTACCCTTCTGCTTTCTAAAGGCTCTTTTTATTGGCCAAAGGACAGCTCAGTCTTTCCACTTGTACTGCTTACTTTGCTTACTTGATCAATTATGATTAAAAATGTGCATAAAAATGTCTAATTACTCCAAATAAGAGAAGCCCACCCTGTGTATCAGAACACACAAAAGCATGTTAGCATCTTGCAGCAAGATCTGATCAAAAGGAGACTCTGGCTTGACTCCAGAAAAAAAGCTGCACTGAGCTGCAGAAGGAATAATAAAGAGTCATAATAATTAAAATGTAGCACCCTCTCTTAAGACACCAATTTTCCTACCTTATCTTTGATCTTTCTCCATGGAAGCTGACCAACGGCAAACTCCACCAACATGTAAAAGAGGGACCACAGATCATCATGTCTACCCATCTCCTGGAGAAAAGAGAGACCAAGACTGAGGAGCTAAGTTCCACATTGCTGAGGGGTCCCGGTGTACTCTCCAGATGAGCTACCTCATTTTAAAGAGCAGGAAGAGAAGCCAGACTTCCCAGTCAATGATTAAAGAAGCCAAATTACAGGCTAAAGATACATATTTACTAATGGGACATGGAATAACCTAAATTAAGAAAAAACCCCAATCTGTATATAGAACATATTTTTTATTAATATTTTTAAGCCTAAATATAGTTCAAATTTGCTCAAGGGTTTTTGCAAAAGACTCACCATCATGCACTACAACAATTTACAGATTTATAACATTTCCACATACAACTCTCCTCCTGGGTTAGTGAATGGGAAATGGAAACATGGGCATAAAGGCTGAAATTGTCAAAGCACATGAATTCATTTTCGGTGCTCAACTCCCAATGTCTAGGATATGATTTCTCAAAATAGCCTGCATTATACAGCAATTTTTGTGTCTAAATATACATTCAGCTGATGCCAGTTACAGCTGGGACTATTCAGCTGTTGCAAAAATTATACCTCAGGTTTCTCTGTGTCTCTCAAGAAACAGAAAGAATGGCACGATGGCATTCAGCTGCCCTCTCCACATCACACTTTCCGCCTTTTGTAGACAATCATTTCCTCCTTCCCTAAAAAAACTTGACATTTCTTCATATGTCACAGGTAATCCTACAATCTCATCCCAAGTAAGGCCAGAAATCTGGAGGTAATGCAGGAGGGCTGATAGTTTCCATCTGGCAGGTACTTAGCAGCAGAAATGCAGAACTCAGAACCACAGAAGATGCTGAGTTGGAAGTGACCCATCAGGATCATCGAGTCCAGCTCCTGGGCCTGTGCAGGACATCCTAAGAATCACACCCTGTGCCTGAGAGTATTGTCCAAACTTACTGTTTACTGTCTCCTGGAACACTACTGAAACAGGAGAGAGGAGTGTTTTAAGAAGAATGTTAGATGAGCCTTCTAGAAGCATTTACAATGAAACAGGCCAGACACTATGTAAATAATGGTTATTTCCAGGAAAAAAACCCCTAGCTTTCACCAAGTGGCTCTTCTCCTGATGGCATGATGTTGATATTAAAAATTACAGATGAAGAATGAATTTGGGGGCCTGGCACTTGGTAATTCCTGGCCAAGTTCTGCTAGAATCTAGCAGAAAGGAGCCTGGCACTTAGCCGTATTTCCCCTTCAGTGTGGCTTACTTTTGCCCTTAAAAAAGTGTCTGGTAATGCAATAATTAAAAAATTGTAAAGTCTGCCAACTGGAGAGGACCCTACAACTGAAGCATAATTTTGATTTTACAGTGAAAAGCCTTAACTACCTAATGGAAATCTTCTGATATACTAACTTCTGTAGATAACAAACCAGAACTCACACCTCTTGCTCCTTTGCTCCTGGAAAAAGGTTTCTGAGGGGGATTATCTTACTGTTAACTCCTTAAAACTCCAAAATACTCACCCTGTTTTTGTGTGCATTCACGGAGGCATAGCGGACGGTTCCTCGGAAACCAGCAACGTTGCGAGGCTGGAGGGAGACAACAGAAGTATCTCAGAAACAGAGTGGATGACTGAATCCCCTGTGCAGCCAACTCCTGAGAACTTCTTGTCTAAACTGCTATTTTGTATGCACCCAAGGAATACAAGGTTCTTACTGCCTTCTTGTGCTTTAGCAGCTACACAAAGAGCATCCTCCGATTCTGCGTTTCTAGGAAAGCTCACTTTACAGAGAAGGCAAGGTGGTTACAGTGCTATGTTAGAACAGTAGTAGTCCAGGCATAGAGATAAGAACATTAATCAAGATTAGATTTTCCTTTTTAAACTCCAGGTCAAGGGAAAAGCTAGTAAAGAAGTGCAAATCTGAGTCACAACTAACGTGAGCCAAGTAAAGCCTGAAGGAGGCCTGGTCAGCATGGAAATGGGGATCACCTCCTCTGACAGATGACCACAAACATTTGCTGACACTGCTGCTCAGCACCTTCTGTAAGGCTTCAACAAATTATGAACCTCCAACTTTCAGAGTTCTTGCTTTTTTCCAGATTCTTCCCAGTATATCCTATCTTTATTTTTCTCTTTCCCTTTCCCTGATTCTCCTTTTCATGTCTTTGGGAATTAAAGGCTTGATATAGTGGGTGTGGAAAGGCAGTCCTCCTGTGACTTATTTGTCCCATCTGGAGGCTTTCTCTGCTTTGGGGGCTGAGCAACTGTTCCAACTCTTTCTACTGCTGCCTCCACAGGAACATTAGACCATGTGAGTTCACTTAATGCAGATGTCATTCTGAAAAAACTTGCATTTAAATAATGACATCCACCAAATTCTCTCAGTTGAACTAGAAGCACCAGAGTTAACGAGACTTAACAGCAGCACTTTCAAAATTCTTGTGGTAAATCAGGTTCAGGCCCAGACTTCTTCCATCATAAGGCTAAGCTTGGGCAAAGAACTAAACATGTTCAAAATGAGGATCATATTCCAGCAGAAAATCGAGCATATTAATAACAAATTAATAGAGTAATTTGTCCCACAGAGGTCAGTGGATTCAGGTTTGTTCTTTCAGCTGTGCCTGCACTTTCAGAACTAGGCCTAAAACTCTGTAGTTTCATTCTAGGGCACCCTTTTGTCACTTTAAATAGGTACAATTCAGTTGCTTCCTCTTGGGTACAGGGAAGTTACTCTGAATTTTGATATTCTCAGAAAGAATAAAATTTCAAATTTTTTTAACAAGTTCACCAACACCATGTAACATATGCACACCTGTATGGTGTGCAATGCAGCTCTTAAGTTATAATGATTCTAAGCAAAAAAAAGCTGCAAGTCTATCTTACAACTCTTTTATGCTAATCAAATACTCCCCAAAGAGAACCCACATGCGTATTCCCTGCACTTAATCCAGCATTTTGCAGTACACCAGCTTGAGCTATTATTTAGCAGCAGGTAAGAGTAGATATTATATTTGTGATCATGTACCTCATTGCTTTCAGAACTATGCAATTCAGGATTCCCACTGACAAACGACTGCACAATATTTTTCAGAATTCCAGAGAATTCACTGATATGAGTTCCTGAAAAGCAGAATACTGGCCACTGGAATACAGCCATCAACATAAATTTGCTCTACACATTCAAGAGAAAGAAGACATTCCTCTTTTCCATTATGAATGGAGGATAGTGTGTTTGGATACTTTTCATGAGCCATAAGGGTGTATTATGAACAATTCTAACACGTAACCTGTAATGTTTTCAGAACAAAAGTTATTCAATTTTTGCAGTCCATGCAAGTACTGAAACAAGTACCAAGTGTGCTGGCTTCAGTATGTCAGCAATCTCTCTAAAAATTGTTTTAGATCAATACTTACTATTTTTGGCAGACAGGCTATCTGTGCAGTCTTTAGACTTCAGAACTTAGATCTGTTCTGGAACCCATGCCAGGCAGTTTGCAAGCATTGGTTGCTAACCTCTTCTCTCTCATAAGCAAAGCAAAGCCTACCTTTTGGTGCAGGCCTTTAACCATGCATCTGTCCCACAGCCAACAAGACTGGCTGCTCCTGAACAGTCCCACACCTGAACCCAGAGGGTTCAACCTCCACTCCTCTCTCACACAGGACCTCAGGGAAGGGAGACTACTACAACTGAGCAAGACTTTTCAATTGCTTTGACAGGACCTTTAGAGTCCTTTGAACAAAACAGGCAGATGCTAACTGTGTAATAGTGTTTTTTGCTCATAAAGGTTGTACCTCTTTTACCCATATTTTCCTGCCCTGCCAGTCACAAGGAATTGGTCACTGCAATCAAGTATTTCCCAGGCTGTGGAGATACCTTGTTTTCCATCCAAACAGCTCCTCCCTGAGCATTTGCTGTAGCACATGCTGCAGACCCAGCTATTATTGACTTCTCTTCTGAATTCATAAACATTAGTTTTCCAGATGATTTCTTTACACATTTAATTTCTTCCAGTTAATAAACTTCATCCCACCACTGCACTGGCCAGCAGTGGAAAAGAGCCTGGCTAAAGCATCCCTCTTGTCCAGACCAGTCCACAGTTGATACAGAATTGAAATTGCAACAGTTAAGAGCTTCAGACTATGGAGTCATATATAATCCAACTGATTTGAGTCACCAAAATGATGAATATATAATAAGCTATCAAGTTGAAACACAATTTTAAACCATAGATTTTTTTTTTACACATCAGTATTATTACAAAAAATGTTATAAAGTTTCACTGATATTGTGTCTACCACAAAGCTAAAGTACTTTACTACACAGTGCTGCATTGTGTTAGAAGTTTGGTTTAAAATGAGTTTCAGCTTGGGAGAATGTGTTAGATCACTACCACAGAGCAAAACCTATAGTCTATGTTCTTCTCACTGCATTAGCACACCTCCCAGGCAGAGACAGAACTAGGTAACAAAATCCTATATGAAGTGGATGCATTTTTCAAACTGTGCTCTTATACACCCATCATTCTCCAGTTCAAACACTCAGGATCATTTGTATTTCAAGTGCCAACAGTGTCTCCCTCATGATTCACATGAAGTCTGTCTTTCCTGCACACTATCCTTTTAATTGAGGAGTGCTCATATTTCCTCATTAATGTGAATCCCTGTTCCTCACACCATGTTCATTCACAGAGATTAAAATTATTCCTTTTGCCTCACTGGCAAAAGGAAACTGGGTATTTTGTATGTCCCAGTTTCCAGCTGCCTTCCTAAAAACTTTTATTTGGATGCCAGTATTTTCCTCCTGCTGTTTCTTGTGACCATGACCATTGGTTCCTCCCCAGCTTTCTGGAAGCCTGTGCAGACACCTCATGAGATTCACCACCTTTGCCCCTGGCAGGCATGCTGTCACCTAGGATATTAACCTATCTCTCCTGGAAAAGGACTTTCAGCAGTAAGAACGTGAAAAAAAAAAGCACAGTTTGAAGAGAAGGTGGTAATGAGAGAGGAGACGCCACAGATCATAGAAAGCATTTGAGATGTATCCTTGATAGAAATGACTTGTTGGAAAGGTTGTGGTAAGAAGGAAAAGTGAAAGAGAGCTTTAATTGAACTGAAAGGAAGTATTCCTGTGACCTCTCTGAACCTTCTGCTTCTTCAGACAGGTTCATGAGAGAGATGTAGGGATATGCCCCTCCACCTCTTCTGGCAGGGACAAAATCCACACCTCTTATATGTGTTTTGACTTTTTAATCTAAACAGCAGCATTTTGTAGAATCATTGATAACTGCATCATATTTTTTGCCCATGGGGAGTCAGAAATTAATAGAAGAAGCTGGAGACAGAAAAGTAAGATGAGAAAAATCCCCTTCCCTTGCCTCTGAAACCACAGAATTGACAAAATCAGTCTGGCACCACCCAAATATCTGCCAGCCTCTTAGGCAGAATCCCAAGTGTTCTAGGCCTTTGCATCACATTTAGGTAGCTGTCGTGATCCTGCTGAAAAACAAACAGATCATGAGGGAAAAAAGAAAACCAGGTGTAATTTGGACTTCCATATATAACAAAAGCACAAACCAAAATGAAAACCCAGAAGCATGGTGATGGCTCACTCACAACTCATAGCAGAGATGGTTACGAGCAGCGGATGGGAAGCCAACGCATCAAACACAGCCTCAAAAGAAGAGCCCAAAAGAACTGTAAAACAGAGAGAAACCCAAAGAAAAACATGATAAAAAAAACAACAAAATGAGAAAAAAATTGAACAGAAATGAATTAAAAAACATTCAATATTGTATCCCAACAGAAACCTATGTCTTGTTTAGCTGTTGCCATCTCCCATCACCCTTCCCAGTGCTGTTGGCCCATCCTGTGCTTTCATTTAGACGCAAAAGACACGAAGCCTTGCGTGAGCCTGTGTGATTTGTGACTGTTCTGTAAGTGGTGAGAGGGGGCCCTCTAGGGAGAACCTTTCTTTGCCTGCATATCACACCTAATAACTGCAAAAACAAAGCTGAGAGCAGCCATGCAGACAGCCTTACCATAGGTCACCTGTACACTTCTACTGTGATTTTCTTTCCTACAATTATATGATGTGTACACCTCCCTTCCTCCCCTAACCAAACTGATCTAAGAGCTCACAAGGGGATTTGCTCCCTCATCTCTTGCCCTTTTCATCCAGATCAAGTTCTAACATTAGCATGTAAGTTTCTAACAATCAACAGCAATGCCCCCTTTCCTATTTGAATTGTTATGGGTTCTCACCCAAGATACTTGTTTTTTCTCTGCAACCACTTGCTTTCTCACAATCAATCTCCATACAAACAGTGGCTTGCCAACTTTACAGGTCTCACAGCTGCCAACTTCAGGCATGTTTCCCTTTCCCTGGTGACTGCTGCCGTGCTCCACTGTCTGGGGGGGGATACAGAATGGTGGTTTGGGAGACAGCAGGATGAAACTCAGTGCTGCCTTTAGGTCACACGAGAAGTCATTGTATCTGTGAACGGCACAGTAGAGAAATCTGAGGGACATCCCCATCAGAGGCAAGAATTAATATTATAATATATTATATAACCTTAAAACTCAATTCAGTGACCTGAGGAAATCCTTGACTGAGGGATACTTATTCCAATAGAAATCAAGTAATCAAAAGCAATCCACACAATGGAGCTTCTTATTTGAGTCTCACTATTCCACTTTTCTAAAAATGTGCAAATCCTAAGAATTCCATAAATTTTGCATGAAATTTAGTTTTGAGAAAGCTATTTAAGTCTCCTGCTATTCTTTCCAAATCAAAAGACACAAAGTAGTTGAGTTAAAATGCCATCATTGTTACTTTAGGACAGTTCAAAACTTCAAATGAATTTAACATCATTAAAGACCAAGATATTTTGTCATTCTAAATAGCATGCATCACATGATTCCTGCACCTGAACTTGTGCTGAAGATGAGAATGCCTTTCTCACAGTAAAAACAAAGAATGAATATTTTTTTTTTAGTCAAAAGCTTATTTCAGTTGTAATCCTATTATTCAGTTATCATGATTTTAACAAGAGGGCTTTGGCCTCAGAGCTGCAAGGTCCCATAAGGCAACAAGCAGCACACAGAATATCCCCACAGAAAGAATAGAGTAAGAAAGGTAAGTTTTCATCTACTGAAACAAACCAAGGGAACTATTGAAATGGAAATGTTTTGGAGTCACATCTCCTTTGGGATTTAGAGCTCAAAATGCTTCCCTGGAACCAGATGGAGATGATGATTATTTTCTATCAAAAGGAAGAAGACAAAAGGCAGTTGTGACAGTCACTGAGATGCAGCACACTGAAGTTCAAACCTCCCCACCCTCTGAACAGACATGAAAACCACACCTCCCTCCTTCCAGAGTACACTCTTGTCCCTAAGCCACAGGGTGCTTTGAGATGCAAGTTTAAGAACATACAGGTTGGAAAGGATACCTCTTGCACAGAATACATGAATAACTATTACCAAGAGGGACGAAGGGTATGACCTGGCAGCAAATGCACTTACCTGACTGAGGGGAGATATGACCTGAAATCCAACTCGAATCCAACATTCACTTGCCTAGGGAGCAAAGGCTCTGTTCCCTCATCACCAGCCACAGTAAGAGTTTTATATTACTCCCTCCGTTTTCCAGTGGGAAGAATAATCAGAGCTTCAAGTGGAATAGCATCAACCAGAAGGAATGACACATTTAGATGTAATGTATACCCCCCTGCAGCTTGGTAGTAAAAGCACTCAGAGATGGAAAATGGAATCTCAGTCCCCTGCAGGTATACATAAAATCTGAGCCTGAATTTCCTTCCTTTTCCCTCACCCCTTTAGCAGCTGCTGTGTAAAATAAAACCAACAACAACCTGGTGTAGATGATCTGAGGTCACCCTCATTAACCCCAGGCTTTACAGTGAGGAAAGCAGAGAAACAGCCACATGTAGCAAGATACCAGATTCCCTGCCGGCTAAGAGAGTTTCAAATTCATCACCTAGTCTGCTTTTCATATATTTAATTTCAACAGCGTTGGATTTTTGTAACTGTGAAGTTTTAAATCAGAACATAATCTCCCTTCTCAAGTCCAATTTGCTAGTCCAGCAATGAAAGTAACAATGAGAACCTTAATGTAATTTTCATGGCTATCTGTTTTATAACTAACCCATTCCTGGTGAAATTGCATTTATACTAAATATACTAAATGTGCAATGTTTTTAATACCTAGGTCCATTCTTTTTCCTTTTCCTCATCTCTGAACAAATGTGACCATGCTGTGTTTTCAGCCTTTCCTGTGATTACCTTTTTACAATACAAAGTTTAAGACAAAAATTATGTTCCCTCCCAAGCTAATATAGTAATACAGCTCCAGAAATCTGTTAGTCTACTCCAAAATGTTCATTCCTTACATAATACTACAGATTTACATGTATTTCAAGTACAAAGCAAGTATAAAGCTACTGGGCTTCTATGTCTAAACATCTGGAGTATTAGGATGTAGACGTTCCTGTCCTCTGTGTTATTTTATAGCTCATTTTCCAGTGGGGGGAAAACGATTTAGTAGAAAAACATGCCATCATCTCTTCTTCTAGTACCTTGCTCACTGCAACAAAGTTTATTTTTAACACTATGCACAGACATTTGGAAAATAAGTACCTTTTTGTCAATTAGCTGACACATTTCTTCAGCCTTCCTCACGCTCTTCTGCACAGGCTGTGCACTGTCCTGCCTACACCATCATCCCTGTGCCCACTGACTCCCAGAGCCTCCCTCGTGCATGTGCAGTCTCTCCAGCAAGGCACTGCAAACTACTGCAGTGCAGTCTAAGCCACAAGGAGATCAAGATCTAATCAATGGGCTGCAGCTGACTATGCTAAAATAAAATGCTTGCTGAGCAGAACAGTCCACTGTCATATCCTGCAACGGGAGAGAGGCTTCAGGAAAAACATAGCCACTATTTTCAAATAAATAATTAAGACCAAGCTGCTAAACCCTTGAATACTTTCAATTAATATTTGTGGATATTCCCCACAGGGAATATGTTTCTGAAGTCAGGGTACCACAGACAAGAGGAAAGGCACAATGCTTTCTGTACTGTACGTGACAAAACAGGCAGAGCCGAGCAATGAGCAAGGAGTTCTTGTCCAAAACCTGACTTACATTAGCACAGAAGACCTTCATGACTCAGAACACCTCCATTACATAAGCATATGTTGTTCATCATCTGCATAACAATGTTTATGTTCATGTTCCCCTTCAAGTTCACATTTTCTTCTCAGCCTTAGCTCTCCATATCAAACAGATTCTGCTAGTCCAGCTCTCTGCTATAAAAACTAATGCAAGATGAAAAATTTGACTTGTACACATTCTAAATAAGAGAATTCTGCATATTTAAAAAACCCAAAATTTTCTCAGTTCATTCCCCAGTTGCTTAGTTCTGTTGTCTTAGCACTGACTACTGACACTGCTGCATGGCAAAGGTGGGTTGTACAACCAGGATGTCACAGTGAATAAAACTGCTCATGTCTCTACCTGAACTACAGCAAAAGTTTGCATTCAAGGTAAATAACAATTAAATCCCTAAAAAAAGATCACTGCAGCCTGTAATATCATATTTGTTACCAAAGGTCTTTGGATTCTCCACAAAATGGACTTTTTAGGTGTGAGGAAATAAGGGAAGGGGAGAAAATCGGGAAGAAAAATCTGGACTTGTTTCTCGGAAGAGTACGCCCTGCAACTGCAAGCACTTATTAACTAGTATTTTACAGATTTTAATAAATACCTTTAATTCATCTTCTTGTGCATGTTATAATCACAATCACTTCAATTCCTCTTCACCCAAGTTTGTCATTACTGTCTTCTGAACACTGCTTACATCTGCAACACCTTCCTTGAAACTGGACGGGTGGTATTTTATGCATCATTAACTGTTACCTCATTTAGATTTGTACAAAGGCACTAAAAAGGTGCTGTACTTTTCATCATCCTATTCCATATGGACTGTAACAATTGCATCACTGGCTCTATTCATCTCAGGTAACCTGTCTCCTATCCTAAAGGAGATGATTCTGGATATCCTATAGGTGGGTCACAGGGAGCTGCGCAGATGCATTGTTTCACCTGGCATGTGCAATACTGATTTTTACAAGGCATAACGTTGGTTCAGGCCCCACACAACAGAATGAAAATTTGACACTCTCCTAAAGAACAAAATCAGCAGAAATGTAACTAGCTGGGATAGCTACCTTTCTAATTAGGAAAAGTCTACACAGCTTTTCTAAGGGAAAGTAGCATATCACCAACAGTTTTCTCTGCAGCATTTGTGCATACAGGCAAGGACAAGCTAGTCCACATAGCTAGTCCACAAACACCTGAGTTTTTAAAAACATCAGCCTCTCAAAAGGTCCACACTACAAGAAATTGCACTGCAAAATATGCTTCTCTCTCTCATTTGAGTGGTGTCAACTACAGTTATCCTTTAAAGAGGCAATAAACAAAGAGTTTTGAAATCAGTCAAATTCACAACATGATTTCCTTTATATCAAAGTTTAACTGTGAGGCTGGTTTTTAATGTTTAACAAAAACTTTGGCATGAAAAGCATGAAAATTTTGATTTAATTTTTCCCCTCTCTTTATGGCATTTATAAACAGCACAGTAGACTGATAACTAAGAGAGCTGTAGCAGCTGTGACAGCACTTAACAATGCAAGGGTGTGAGGGAGCCCAGGAACTTTGCTCAGGACAGTGTGGGCCTCACTGGGCCTGCAGTAATGGTGGTGATGGGCCACAGAGCCTGGTTCCCCACATGAACAAGATCGACAGAATCTTCACAGAGCCTCTGGAAGGGAAAAAGCAAGAACCCTGTGATGCAAGGGTACAGCTAGTGGTAATGCTCAAGGAGTAACTGATGGATATTCCCAAGAAAAGGGAAAGCTGGCAACAGAAGGGAGGCTCCTGTCCCACATGCAGATCTGCAGATGCAGAATAGATTAAGTATTGTGGGAACTGGTGAGGAGGAACAAAACCCTGCCAGGGGAGCTACCTGAGCCTGAATCAAATGTCTGTACAAGGAAGCAAAGGTGAGCGATGGTCACTGAAGATTCCTTCCTGCAGGAAATAAATGTCCTCATCCACTGACCTAACTCGATGTCTCAAAAGCTTTGAGGCTTGTTGGGAACCTGGATATGGGATAATAAGGACAGATTGCCAAGTTTATGTGGCCATCTGACTATTAACACTTGAAGGTCACTCATGGGAACACTAGAAGTGCCTGGTTTTCAAGTGGTGACCTTGAATATTCCAAGAGTGACTACAGACCTCGAGGCATGGGGGTCTGGGTGCTCTCCTAAATCCTGCCTGGGAGAAGCTTAGGCAGCAGCAGATGCATCATGCAAGTCAATGCCAAGCTGTCAAAGACAGGGCTCTGGCTTCTATGACCACAGGTTCTTCTGAGGAAAAAGAACTATTGGTGGAAGAAGGGTCCCATTTGACACAATGGCAAGAGCATCTTTGCAAAGACTTTGCATCTCATTTTGCTAATCAGTGAGGAGGACTTAAAGCAGGTTCAGCAGGACAGGATTACAGTATCTTGAAGAGAAATGGAAGAACAGAGACTGTGAGGAGGTGTCCCAGGAGAGGATGATAGAAGAAGCTTCCATGTCTCTCTTGGGGAAGCAGCACAACAGAGGGCCCACCTCGAGGGCCTGTCCAAAACCTCCTACATGTGTGTAGCAAATGGGCAGTTAGTGTTCTATGTGCCATTGCAAATCTATGATGTCACTGGGATTATAGAGACTTGGTGGGACTGCTTGCATGACCTGAGTGTTGCAATTAATGGAAAAATGGACTAGGAGTGCAAGGAGGGGCATTTTCACAGGAATGGCTTGAATGCATGAAGTTTTCCTTGGAGCAGGGGATGGGACAGTCACTATTGATGGGTAAATGATCAGTACAGATAGCTACATAGTTAGTTGTAAGCACCTGCTACTGACTGCCCGATTGAGAATTAAAAAGAGATGAAACCTTTAAAAACCTGAAGGAGGCCTTGCAAACCCTGGTACTCACGTGGGGCTTGGATTACTCCTACATCTACTGCTCCTGCATCTACATATAGCAAAGACAGCATGGCAGGGTGAAGCAATCCAGGAATTTATTTGTGAGCATTGAGCAGAACCAGAAAAACAAGAAATGGAGGTTTGTAGTCAAAAGGTAAGGACAACACTGAAGAGAAGCACAGTTGCCTGGGGAACCCAGTGGACAACACGCTGTCCATGAACCAGCAGTGTCCTTATAGCCAAGAAGGCCAATGGTACCTTGGGATGCATTAAGAAGAGCATTGCCAGCAGGTCCAGGAAGGTGATCCTGCCCCTCTACTCAGCCCTGGTGAGGCCAGTCTGGACTGCTGTGTCCAGTTCTGGCATCCTCAGGGCAAGAGAGACACGGAGCTCCTGGAGAGGGTCCAGCAGAGGGTGACAAAGATGATGAAGGGACTGGAGCACCTCAGTTCTGAGGAGAGGCTGAGGGAGCTGGGCCTGTTCAGCCTGGAGAAGAGATACCGAGAGGGAACCTCATCAATGTCTGTCAGTGTCTGCAGGGAGGGATCCCAGGATGGACCAGGCTCTGCTCAGCGGTGCCGGGCAAAGGGACAAGAGGCAACGGGCAGGAACTGAGGCTCAGGAATCATGAGGAAGAACTTTCCTGTGCAGTGCCCGAGCACTAGGACAGATTGCCCAGAGTGGTTGTGGGGTCTCCCTCACTGGGGATAGTCAAGAAGCATCTGGATGTAATCCTGTGCCACGTGCTCTGGGATGACCTTGTTTGAGCAGGAAGGCTGGATCAGATGCCCCACTGTGGTCCCTTCCAACTTTACCAATTCTGTCAATCTCTGCGTGATTCTTCTCTCCAGCATTAGATCACTCACCTGGAAGTCTCAGGTTCAAAAGCTTCATCTCCTACAGGACTCTCACTTGACAGCAGAATACTGTCAAGCAGAACATCACAAACACCATATATTTAAGCCACAGGCAGAATAGGAGCAGGCATATTGAAATCTCTCTCATTTAAGCTTTATGGCTGTGCACAAAGTTAAGCTATATTCCCTAGAAAAGGAATTGGGAGACTCAGAGCCCTGCAGAAGGCCCTATTAACTGTAACGAAGTAATTTTTCCACTGTCTTCTGCCAGAAAACTTAAGTCTTGAGCACCAAAAGATGCTACTAAGCTTAATGAACCAGGAATACTTTGTGAATTTATCACTGACAGTAGTACCCCTTGAGGAATGAAAAATTTCAGGTCAAACATACCTTGCTGAATGAACAGATGACAGATCTTAACCAGAATTTACCACCTTTTAAATAGGAGAAAGAGTGTAGCTTACAGAGGCAGGAAGGAGCAGTAAGAAATCAGCATCTCCTCTAGCAGTTCTGGCAAGCTGTCTGGCTGTTCCTTGTTCAGGAACTTGTCCTTGCAAGTGTTTGAAAACAAAACACACTGAAAATATAAATTATTTTTTGTCCACTAGCAGTCTATCCTGTTTATCATAATAGCCAGAGTCCCCCTTGCTAGCCAGGATGTTGGCTGTGATCCAAATGGCAGAAATGCTGCTGGTAGCCAAAGTAAGAGCCTTCAGCCAGGCCCCAAGCAGCTCCCAGCACACCACAGACTAACTATCAAAGCCTGATTCTACAACCCACAAAGAAATATCAAATAATGAGACTGTTGAGAACAGCTGATTGCCAATAGAGGGAAGAAAGGTTGCTGATGCTTCCTTACACACTTTCTGGCCCCAGCCATCTTCTGTCTATATAGAGCAATGTAAGTTCTATAGACTCTTGTCCAGAAAACTTTGTAACATGTGGCAATGGGCAAGCAGTAGAGGGGTGAAACCATTCCTATGAAAGCAAATCTGTGCCACAATAGCTTTTCTCCAAGGACTAGCATTTGTGCTAATATTAGCATCCCACATAAGGGAGATCAGTTTTGTTTTCCTAGAAGCACAAGATAAATTCAGATTCTGAATAAATCTGGAATTAGTTACGTCAAATGGACCGTAATTCTACAAATGCTCAGCTATTGAGCTGCACTGTCAAGCAGCCATCCTCCATAGAGACATAGAAACAAAATCTGTAACACTCATCAAAGGCTCAGGAGAGTAACATCTCCCTATGTAAAAGCTGCTGGGATAGTCCTTGAAAGAAGGCCTGGGAAACCAGAGTGGTGACAGCTGAGGATGGAGAAAAATAATGCCTAATGAAGATTATGCAGAGTAGAAACAAACTTCAAAGTTTTAATCAATCTCTAGAAAGTAAGAGGCAAGAGGTAAGTTAAAAAAAAACAAACAAAAAACCCAACAAATCTACAGCACCCTAAAGACCTGGCTCATTATCTGTATTAGAAAGTCATTCAGAGCTTTTCTGAAGAGGTGATAAATAAGATTGTGGCTCTGAATTTCAGAGAATATGAAAACAGCTGATACTTTTACGGTATTATTCATAAAGTATGACAATGCTTCTGAAACTGTAGGAAACCACAAAGAACCTATGTGAGCAGAAAACTTCAGTTAAAAAATTGAGTATCACTGAAAGCAAAATTCAGACATGCTTCCAAAAAAATAGAGTGAGCTCCTTCCCTCACCTATCTTGTGTATCATACCTCAGAACCAAACCAAAGAAATACTAGGCTCAGGATGATCTCAAAAATATTCTTCATGGATAAATGAATGGAAAGAGAATGGAGAAAAAATAATTTACCTTCCTGGCTTGAAATAATCTCTTCAGTAAAACAAGTGATAAAGTTCTTATTAAAAAAACCCAAACACAAAAACACAACAAAATGTCTCACTTCTCTTGCCTTCACCTCCATCTCCTTCCTAATCCTCAGTGCATTACTTGGGCAGCAATCACACTGTGCTTCTCCAGCAAATCCCTTGGTCTGATACATGGGACTCAAAGTGGTATCAGGCAGCAGGGACACAAAAGGACCAAACAGCCCACCAATTATTGTATAATGTTAAAAGGCATTGACACCAATATTTATGTGGTTTTTTGCTGCATCATTTCTGTCAAAAAGCCTGACACCCTGAAGCGTGGCGTGGGAGAATAGGTACATTAGGTATATGAGACTTTGCCCTGTGTGATCCTCCTACCTTCCAAATGAATGGAGACTTTTCAGCACTTTCAGGAAAGCACACTCCGCTCTGGAGATGGCATGTATCTTTTTATGAAAAGATCGTATGTCATTCATCCTTCTGTGAGACCCATCTGTGGCAAGCAAGCAATGAACCACCAGACTGACCAGAATGAAGATCAATCTTCTAAGAGCCCTGCTCTCTAACAAAGCCCCCCTTACCCACACCAACCCAAGCAGGACACAGCTTGCAAGACAAAGTTGAAGAATCTTTTTCCTGGAAAAGGCTGGATGTAGAGCTGTTTCTAAAAACAGGGCCCAGGAGCAAACTAAAAGTAATTTTAAATTATGGTGAGAAAGGAATAAAATAGAAGATTCAAAAGAAGAGACATTTGGAAAAATTAATTTCTTTAACTGTAAAGAAAGAACAGTGTTCAAATAATGGGACTTGAAATACAGACATAAATAATTACTTCATTAAGAAATGAAGAAATTTTGCAGAAAATCAAATGCCAGTTTCAATCTGTAATGGACTTGAATTCTGATGGCAGAAAGAGGAAAGGAGTGGGGCTACATTTTGTAAAGGGCAATATGGAGAAGGGTTATTGCCAAACTAAAAAGCATTGACAAGGGAGTCCAGTAGTCTGAAATGTTTTTTTTTCTAAGAATAAGATGCATGCACAACCTTTGGAGCTTCTCCCAACTACAGGGAAAAAAAAACCAACAAACTGAAAAGACTTATGAAAGAAAAAAAATTTTAAAAAAATCCCCAGCTATATTCGTCTACTGAAGATACAAAATCTGCTCACTGGCCTTTGCTTTCTTCCCACTCTCCAACCATACCCTGCACTACAGAGCCTCTGTATTTAGCTAGCACATTATTAACATTTTCCAGAACAACAATTATCTTGCAGGTGGAAAAGGTATGCAGATCAAAACCTGTAAGCTTAGGGTGATAAACAGAAATACTGTATGAGCACTGTCTGCTTGCACTGTGTTCTGAAATAAATCTAGGAATTCTCTGACAGATCCTAGAATATCTGAAGCTTTACACATCCTTATGAGTGACCCCAGATAACACCATGCTGGTAAAAGAACTGAAGATAAAACCCATATTACATGGCACAAGTCATGCCCCCCTGCCCTTACCTTCCCTCTAGGCAGGCACACTGAAATATCCCTGCTAGGAAATCTGGATGGGGCAGTAGACATAAAACCAAAGCCAGGAAGGGTGAGAACAGCATTACAGGTTGCAGCTCACAGTAAGCTCAGCCTCAGAGATCAGGTCAGCCTCTGACTTCTAGTACACTTTTTCATAAAAAGCTTTAAGAATACACCAGTCTGTTTCCCTGCAGAGAACTGAACCAGACCAGTTGCATGGGGCTACAGAAGTTACATGGCCAGCAAGGGGCTCAACCTCTTTGTTAGTCCATATTGTACTCAGTAAGTATTGCAAGCCTGTGGAAAACACAATTATCCTGAAAGAAATAAAAGAAAAAAAAAAAAGCCACACATCTTTTAAGACAAAATCTATCATCCCTTTTTAGATCCCCAACTCAGATGAAGTCAGTTGCTGCTTCTCACCTTGCAGAAAATGCAGTCCAATATAATGACCACGCACAACACAATGAAACAAACAGAACCACAAAACCTTTCCATTCCTAATCAGTGGCAGAAATGGAAAAAAACTCCTTGAAATGTACTTACAGGTCGAACTTCCCCAGTAGTGTTGGTGTACTGGCGGGCCAGACCAAAGTCTAACATGTAGCACTTCCTGTATGTTGAAGGTAAGCGGCCCATGGCAAAGTTGGACTGGACAAAGAAGGAAAGAAAAGAAGTCAAACTGATGCCAGCAGCTTGGATAGAAGTGGCCATTTGTTAGCAAAACTTCATCATGTAGCTCCACATGCCTCTGGTGGAAACAAGTCAAGGAGATTAATTTTAAGATGCACCTTAAGCATCATGATTAGAGAACTACTGCCTTGGTAAGAAGTTTACTTTGCAGACAAGAGACTGGGGAGTCTCAAAATTGCTAAAATTCACATTAGCTTAGCTAAATTTCTGCTGCTCTGAGGAAGAGATACATTTAACATCACTAGTTTTGCAGTGAGAGCTCCATGACTTGCATAACAGGCTGGAGTTCTGGTAGACAAATGCTTCTGTTCATGGTTCAGCTGCTAGCATGAATTATTCTGCCCTAACTCCCAGGGTCTCCATTTACTGCATTGCATTGCCTAAATCTATCTGAACATTCAGCCATATAGAAACCACCAGACTTGGTTCTTAATATGTAAACCAATAACAAGACAATGGAGCAGCTCCTTTTTTTAACCTCAAGCTTAAAGTTCTATCCTTTACCATAATGGGTAGCTGCTTAAGGATTTGTAGCAAATCACATCAGTGACTGGTTTTCAGCTGAATCCAGTCAGACAAAAGCAGCTATTTTTAAAAAGAGCAAATGAGTTTGCTAGAAGGAAGTTGGTCTCAGGTATGGCATAGTAACAACTTTTCAGGTCAAGAAGTGAAGAACTGTAGGAGGAAGACTGGCTTCTACAATGAGACTTGGAATTATTGTGCTTTGCCTAGGCAGATGACCAACAATGTGACTGCCTTTCTGGCACTGGTAACTGTGCTCCAATTCTTCTGGCAATCACTCATACAGGATTAAGAGCATGAGTTAGCTAAGTCAAATACATGAATTAGCATTTATTCAAGTGATGTGTCACAGAACGAGACTTCCTTTCTGAACAACTTTTACAGTGCTAATTGGCTGGACTCCAAAGGACCATTCAGAACTAGACTCCATCA
Source organism: Pseudopodoces humilis (assembly GCF_049639895.1). Taxonomy (NCBI): domain Eukaryota; kingdom Metazoa; phylum Chordata; class Aves; order Passeriformes; family Paridae; genus Pseudopodoces; species Pseudopodoces humilis. The sequence goes on from NC_142202.1 coordinate 11,576,620, forward strand.
TGGGATCTTGACTGATACAAGTATGACTGACAGCTACCAACCCACCATGGAGCAGCCTCTGCCAATAAAAGCTGGTTTGCTATGCACTTAAGGACAATACTATATTACTATTCTGTACCTATAGAAAATAGCCAACATATCAGAGAGTGGGAGTGTGCAAGGAAGCCTAAAAGTATCTGCTGAGACCTGCCCATACTCAGACTATCTTTATTGACTCAAGTAGAACAGATAGACATAAAACCAAAAGGAAAATTTCCAAAACAACATACAGGCTTAATGTCACGATGCAGGAATCCCACAGAGTGAATGGCTTCTATTGATTCCAGAATCTGTTTGCCCAATCGCAACGTCGTGCTCAGTGTAAAAGTCCCCCGAGGCTGACTCCTTCTGAGATCTGCAAGATTTCGGCCCTGAAACAGTCAATAAAACACTTAAACCATCACAGGAAAGCAAAGCCTTTCACAGCTGTCAGTTCTAATATGCAACCCCAAAAAAGCAGATATGCTACTTGGAGAGATGCTCATCTCATGTCTGCTTTATTTCTTGTATATGATCTTCCAGTAGTTAATTTTAGCCTTTAAGTGATGCACTTGCTGATAAGAAGATACCAGATTGTTATCTTGAGAAGTCAGATGGTCACTATTTGTGCATTAGGCACGGCATGGACAGCAGTGCCCCAGACTGTAGAGATCAGCATCTCCTTACTGTTAAACCCAGACCATACAGAAGCTGATTTAAGAACAACCTCTGCCTGCTCTCTGAGCCTCCTAAAGATTAAAGCAGTACAAATTCGATAAGCAGGTCATGATGATGCAGTTTCATCAGAAAATTCCTAGCACACACTGTCTGGGTTCAAGCTCAAGCCAGCATTGTTGTGGCAGCACCACAATGGGGAAAGTTGTCTATCAAAAGAAACATACCCAAAATCAGGAGAGGAGGATTTTTCTGCTGACTTAATACTTATCAAAACAAATTGCTAATTTACCTCCAGTTTATTAAATTTCTGAGGAAAAACAAAAGGGCTACCAGCTATGCATGAAAATAAAGACAATTTAGGAAAGAAAAAGGAAAAAAGGACAGAGTCAATGCAAGAAAAATCCCAGTGTTCTTTGATGTCTGTCATATCACTTTTGTCTATACCTCTTTAGCTTTGTAAAGAGAAGCTACTAAAATGATTGTATTCCATGACAGAGTGCTCTTCTAACCCACAGAACTAATGCATTTACCAACTCATTAAAAACATTAGGAACAAGAGCCTGCTGTTTCAGAGAATATTCACAAAGAACAAAAGCTATAGGACATGCTGCTCATTACTATGCTTTAGAATCTCTTGATTCTGTTTCTGTAAAGACATATATAGAAGACATCTAGCATCTATAGAAGACATATGCTTGTAATAAAAGTCCACATACATTCAAGCAAAATTCCCAACAGCAAATATATAAAAGATCCCAAACACTCTAGGAGAAAACAGATTGCTCTCCAAATGCTCCCAATGCCATCTCTTCATCCACTCATTTCCAGTTCTCAAGTTATTTGCAGACATTAAGGTGTCAGCTGGCTCATGTAGCATATGACAAGTCTCTCAAATTGTTTTGAGCCATGTTTCACTTCAAGCTCTGGACCTTTGAAGAATTACGCCTGATATAGGCCAGCTCATAGATACAGTCAAGCCACAGCAGTCCACCCAGGTTTGCTCCTTAACATGAACAAAATCAAACTAAACTACCCCTCTAGTGCTTATCTTCTTGAAGTTCTGTGACACTTTACTAGAAGCAGCACAGATTTGTCATTGCTGTTCTGAAACATCCAAATTATTGAACTGACAACAGATCTTGCTTTCCACTCTAAAGCTATTCCTTGAACACCAGCTCTCTTATCCAATGGCAACATGGAAAGCAAGGCTCATTTTTTCAGGGCTGAACACTGAAATGTGCTGTAAGTTTCCCCAGCTGCTACTGCTACCAGGAAAAAATATAAAATGAGCTTTATTTTCCAAATAATCACTGTCAGGCTGATTATGGAACAGTGCAGATGCAATGAGTTGTAAAGCTTGAGAGTGGAAGCCTCAGTCCTGGTGACTGAAGAGAAAGGGAGAACTGCAGTAGCCAGCAGTCAGAGGGACATGTGATAAACCATGTCTCAGCAGGTCTTCAAGTCAAAGGAGAATTTTAGCCTAAAGAGTGATGGTGCAGAACTAGCTAATGCCTTATGTATCAACATTTTCATCTGCAAATAATGAAATTATTTTTAGCTCTGCCTACTCTATGAGCTCAATTACATAGTCAAGAACAAACTAGAAAGTAAGAGAATCCATGCTCAGAAATTTATTTCAAAGATAAAGTCCCTTTTATCAGCTTGGTAAGGACAGGGTTGGGAGGGTAGAAGCCTTGTCCTTCCATAAGCTCCAGGCTAGCCCTTTCACAAATCATATTCATACTACACTGCAGCAGCAGTAGCCAAGGTTGTTTAGAGAGCTAAAGGATTTTTTCTATTCATAACAGCAGTTGGGATGCCAATGGTACATAAAAAGCAAACCCAAGCACTAGGAGTTTACTGGTTTAATACAACTGTCTTGCAAAGCAGAACTACAAAAGAATCAGAAGTTTATTTTAAAGAAGTACAAGTATTATAAAGAAGGGATCTGCTGGTACCTGTTTTATTCACCTACTGTCTAGCAGTGCAGTCACCATGTGTTAGCTACCCAAGTATTTGCCCTTATTGACTTGCTATCAGCAGTGTTCAAACAGGAGTAAACACTTCCACAGCAGTAACTGAGTTACTGCTGAGCTTGGGAGAGACAGGGGAGCCAGAGATCACGGCCTTTCACAGAGAAACTGTGCTGCTGCTGTGACACTGCTGCTCTCACTCTGAGCTCTGATACAAGACATATTTTGAATGCTGCATCACAGCTCAGCAGGAGGTATTTCAAAAAGCTGCCACTGCTGCACAATGCTGCGGGTTGCTCTTGTGAACATTTTGAATTGAGTGCTTCTCCCCAGAAAATTGACAGAAAGCCATCTTAAACAGAAAAGCAGAGCTATGAAATATTTTAGCACATCTTAACAACTGGAGCCATCCCAAGGGATTTCAGAGCAACACCAGCCCTTCTCACTGTCTTCCATTCCACCCTCTTTCTGTGTACATCCAAGTCTTGACACCAGTGCTTGGCCTTATTTTCTCAGTGTAAATCCTTCCTGGTGATGCCATCTCTATTGGACAGACAGGAGAGGTGAAGAACAGAACTCACCTGAAGCTGCATGACTACATAATTGAACTTTTCATTTCTTCCACAGCCAATAAATCTGCAAACATGATCCTTTCCTGAAATGAAACGGAAATTAACAGAATAGAACACAAAATAACAATCCTGTGATCATGATGTTTAGAGAAATGGTTTCTGATTCAGGGCTGGTACTCAAAGTGGTATCAGGTAAGGAGTTTTGCATAACAAACTGAGCTAAGCTCATTACACTGATTCTACTCAGTAGAAAATGACTTGTACATATCACCACCACACTTACCTACTAGCACTGCTTGCCCTGAAACAGCTAATCCAATGCTACCTTGACATGAACAAGCCCTGATTTTAATAGTCAGAGACACCTGGAAAAGAAAGATGTTTATGGAAATACTCCACTGAAACATTAAAGCAATTTCATAACAGAAGGGAAAAAAATTGGGGCCATTTGGTGTCAAGTTCTGACATGATGTTAGTACAAACTACACCTACTCAGGCAAAATCAGACTAACTCAGCCACCCCACAATGCTCAGCTGGTCCTCAGGGGGGGAAGCGGAGGCTGTGGTTTCAGACCCTGACCTGTAATGGATCTGTGATGATTTGCTCTCTGGATTCTCGGAAGGGGAAGGATGAGGCATGAATTCCCCTAACAGCAGGCTGCTGATAACAGAGTAAAGGTTGATGTACACCAAAATGATGAATGCTTGGTTCCTGGTGGGGTTTCTAGGGAAGGGGGTGAGTATTACTGCATAACTTTGGCCTACGTTTCTTTGCTGCACTTGAGCAATGGTGATTTGAATTAGTTTTTAAACCAAAGCTTATTGTTTGATAATTCCCAGTTATAAAGAAAAAAAGGGAAGAACATGAACATGTAGAGTAATGAGTAACTGCACAGCCTGTAGCACCTTCAGGGCCCTGCTACTGCTGTCACTGTGTGTACCACAGGCCTGGGGTATCAGAAACTGCTGGGGACAGCAAGACATGACAGAATAGGGACCTTGAGGGCAGCAGGAGACAAAGGAGCAGCTTTTTTACTGGAGAACCAGAGCTTTGACCAGAGCAGTGCATACATCTGTGGAATATGGAGCTCCATCCCAGGTCCCAGGATCATCAAGAGCATCAAGAACCTGCCCTTCAGGTCCCAGCAGCATCCCTCACCAGAACAACCACACTGTCTCTCCTACCATAAGGAAATAAGAGAGCTGCTGACAACCAGAAATGGAGGAATAGAGACTCTGAGTACTCCTTAATCCCTTTGGGAGAACAGATTTCAAACAAATAAACAATCACTCAAATAAACAAACAAAACCCAGTCCTAATATCCACCTATATCTGGTTAGATGAACAAGAAGGTTATGTATCTACAGATTCTTCATGTCTCTGTCATGGACATTATCCAGTCTCAAGACTGAATGTACAAGACCATGCTGAAACCATTAAAGAATGTTACAAACCACCATATTTCAGGAAAAGTTATTCAGAGATTAGGAAAGTACTCTCTTCAGTATATCACAGAATCTTCTGCATTGGAAAAGGCACACAAGGATCGAGTCCAGCTCCTGGTCCTGCACAGGACCATCCTCAATAGTCACACCGTGTGCCTGAGAGCATTGTCCAAATGCTTCTTGGACTCTGTCAGGCTTGGTGCTGTGACCACTGCCCTGGGGAGCCTCTTCCAGTGCCCAAACACTCTCTGCATGAAGAACCTTTTCCTAATCTCCAACCTAAATCTCCCCTGACACAACTCCAGGCCATTCCCTCAGCTCCTGTCTCTGGTTACCAGAGAGAGGAGATCAGTGCCTGCCCCTCTGCTTTCCTTCACAGGAAGCTGTAACTGCAGCAAGGTCTCCCCTCAGTCTCTTCCAAGCTGAACAGACCAAGTGATCTCAGCTGATCCTCACACTTCTTCCCCTCAAGGCTCTTCACCATCCTCATTGCCTTCCTCTGGACACTCCCTAGCAGCTTAAATCCTTTTTTCTCTTACAGTGCCCAAAATTGCCCCCAGCACTCGAGGTGAGGCTGCCTCAGTGCAGAGCAGAGTGGGACAGTCCCCTCCCTTGCCTGGCTGGCCATGCCGTGCCTGATGTCCCCAGGACAGAAATGTCCCTCCTGGCTGTCAGGGCACTGCTGACCCATATCCAACTTTCCATTGACCAGGATCTCCAGGTCCCTTCCCAAGGCACTGTTCCCCAGCCTCTCATTCCCCAGTCTGTACATCCAGGGCTGCACTATCCCAGGTGCAAAATCTGGCACTTCCCTTTGTCGAACTTCCTGTGGCTGGTGATTGTCCAGCCCTCTCATTTGTCCAGGTCTCTCTGCAGGGCCTCCCTGCCCTTGAGGGAACCAACAGCTCCTCACAGTTTTGCATCATGTGTGAACCATGCTCAGTATCCCTTCCAGTCCCGCATCCAAGTAATTGATGAAGATACTGAAGAGCACAGGGCTGAGGATGGAGCCTTGTGGAACTCCGTTGGTGACGGGCGACCTGTCTGATGTCCCCACATTCACTGTAACCCTTTGTGCCCAGCCCATGAACCAGCTGCTCACCCACCAGATGATGTGTTTATCCCTCTGGGGGAATGCACATTTTGTCCAGAGGATACTATGAAAGACAGTATCAAAAGCTTTACTGAAATCCAAAAATACGATATCAACTATCTTCCCTTGATCAACTGGGTGGGTTACCCTGCCATAAAGGAAATCAGCTTTGATAACCAAGACTTGCTTCGCATGAAGCCGTGCTGGCTGTGACCAATGATTGAACTGTCTTTCAGGTGTTTTTCAATACCTCCCAGAATCACCTTCTCCATAACTTCACCAGGCATTGAAGTGAGACTGACATGCCTGTAGCTTCTGGGATACTCCTTCTTTGTCCTTTTGAAAATCAGGAAAACATTCACCACCTTCCAGTCAGCTGGGACCTCTCTGGATTCCCAAGACCACTCAAAAATTATTGAGAGAGGTTTTACAATGACATCAGCCAGCTCATTGAGGATTCTTGGATCAATCCCATTTGGCCCCACAGATTTGTAGGGATCCAGCTGGAGCAGCAGACTGCACAATTTCAACTGAGGGTCAACTGAATTCAGGGTCAACTGAGAATTGATCATTTTCACAGTCAAGGTCTTCCAAACTCAGGGCAATGAAACCCCCTTGGCCCATCAGCCATGTTGAAGACAAAGAATTCATTAAACAGCTCTGCCTTGTCTCCATCTTTGTTTGTGAGGTGACCATCCCCATCCTGTTATTGGCTGATGCTATTTTCACACTGCCTATTGCCATTAAGACACTTGAAAAAACTCTTTTTATTGTCCCCTGCAACTCTGGCCAGCTTCAGCTCCAGCAGAGCTTTGGCTGCATGAATTTTCTCCCTTCAGTGGCAAGCAGCATCTCTGTATTTTTCCCATGTCACCTGAAATTGCTCCCACTGGGCACACATTCTTCCTTGATCCTGTTTCTCACATACCTGGTCCCTGGCCTGCATGTGCCTACGGATACTGGGTGCCACTGGTTTTCTGCTGTTGACAGGCTCATTGCGAATTCAGTGTTGATTTTGACAGGCAGGGTTTTGGTTTTCTGAGGAAACCCCTTGAGATACTGTGTGGATATGGAACACGTCCTGGTGTGGGTATTACCAAGAAAGAACGGCCAGGAAGCCTCAGCTGTTCCACCCACCCTCCTGCCACGTGTCCCAGTACAGATGGCAGTGCTGCCTGCCAGTGCCAAGGGACCCTCAGAGCCAGAGTTATGGCTACAAAGTCAACACATCTGGATAACCTTGGGAAGAATCGGCTCTGTTTCTTTAGGATCTCATGACACTCCTATGCTTCAGCAAACTGGCCACGCACAGAGGTCGCAGAGAGGATGGACAGGAGCAAGCCCACACTAATCCCAGCCATGATTCACAGATTTGCACAGACACACTTCGAGTGCCACTTTGCTTTGTTCGCCTTTCAGAGCGCCTGAGGATGGATATTGAGGCAAAAGCCAAAACACAGTGACTGTTTCTAGTGACAATGCGAGCTATTGTGTGGTAAAAAGGGTAAATTACTCAATTTTTTTACTTGATTTTATTGTTTTAAATAATTGCAAAGCACAGACACCATGTGCTTTTTGTTGCTGCACAACTACAGACAAGAGCATTAAAAACCAACCCTCTGACAAGGAGAACCTGCCCACCTAAATCACTAATTTCAGTGGAACGGGTGGGGTAGTGTCCAATCATGACTTAACACACATCCTTGCTAATTTCTTACTGACTCTTCTGATTTTGATTGTATTTCAAACTTTTTTTTTTTAAAAAAATAAGTTTCCTCTGCAACATTATTGTTTTCTGGATCACTAAATTTTACAGAAAAAACATTTTAGTTTTTATAATTTTTTGAGAATTGTTTGCTTGTTTAGGATGACAATGTGTTTCTGCTTACTATAATTTTTGAAAATGATGAACAGACTGACAGTTCTTGATGACCTGCATCCCCAAACTGACTTGATTTTATACTGAATCCTCCTTTCCAGACTAAAACAGGCTTGAACCTGACCTGTAGGTCTTGGGAATTTAGGCTCTCCCTGGAACAGCCCAACCATGCACTGTTTTGCAACACAAGCAACACCAGGAAAATAGAAGAAAGGAGGTGAGGGAAATCTGTGCCCATTTCTGCATGAAACAAAAATAATATAATGGTGTAGAAAAGGCAGGCCACATTTACAAGTGGTGGATGTACAGCCAGACAGTCCTACAGGTGGGATAAATGCTGCAGCATCAAATACTCTGGGTCCCAGAGGCTTTCATTCATTTGTCATCTAAAGGAGGCACCAGATTACAACTGTTTGCTCTCTTGGAACAGTTCATGACATGCTGAAGTAGCAGATGGAGGCTGACACTCAGGTGTGACTTTGGGATTCCTTCAGCTCAGTCCTGAGGCTTATCAGAATTATAAAGCACAGAAGAACAATCATGTTAATAACCTCCTGTGCAGACAGGATGATGGAACTGTCATTCCATCCATGAACTTCCCTTTAAGGCAGCAGGAAATAGCCCTCTCTTACCTGTCTTCCTCAAGCATGGAGATCACAGCAGAGAGCAGCAAAGTATATTTTAACTCAGAAAGAAAGAATTGGGGGGGGGGAAATGCTTTTTATTTTTCCCAAGGTATATTTGGTATGGGAAGCCTCACAACCATTTTACTGCACTAACTGCCAGATGGCACTTGCTCCTTTGCTAGACTGCTCTGCTCAACAGTCGCCCAGATATTCCAGAGGGTCACATGGTATACCATAGAAAATATGCTCTGTATCTGCATTTGTCTGTTACTAAAACAAAGCAAAGAACAGGCAAATAGATTGCAAAGAGTTTTGGCCAGTTAATTAACTAACATCAGATGAATACATCAGCCTGATGTTCGTAAGTACTGACTTGAGAAAAGTTTCAGAGTGTTTTATTTTGTTCACAGGCATTTAGTTAAGGCAAAATTTTAATGTTCAGCCACAGAAAAATATTCTTTCTACTGCAGTTTTTTAACTACAATGAATATAATAATGTCTCATATAATACTGGGTAAGAAATATTTCAGTCACTGAAATGGTCTTCACCATCCTTGTTCTGAAGAAACTTAAAAATTACAGTCAATAATTATGTTCTCATGTATAAGAGCCCCTTCAACCCTTGGAGAGATATTCATCACCTTGTAGAGATATGATTAAAGTCCCTATTTGAATACTTTAGAACTTTCATTACATGAAAAGCTTTCATTACACAGCCCCTAAAAGAACCTAAATTATGATCCTTTTTTGAGTCTATTTTTTCACATGGATCAATTTCTAATTGGTGGACACCAATATTCATTCCAATCTTCTACTGATTTAAGTTCTTAAATATACCTAATATATTTTCAATGCAGCAATGAAACGAATCAAATAAATACTAAGAAGGAAATATGTAACATTTTTGTTGCAACTTGAAGTTGTTTTTTCTGTAACAGACTCCATATTTCCTGTGTTTTCACCCATGTTTTCTCCAGAAAACCAGTAACCACTCTTCTCCATAAAGAAGTAAAAAGATGTAAACTTTTAATTTTATGCTAAAATCCTGTGATTCATCTCCATAGAGTAGCTGTCTCATTCCTATTAGTTCACCCAAAACACTGAAGTAACTTCTGCTGCATGAATTATCATAAATCTCATAGCAATTGTTACTCTTATTACTGTTACCTTACCAATGCTTGCATTTTCTCCTCCACAAGACCAACACTGATACAATATCACAAATTCAGCAGTGCCCACAAGGATGTTGGCAAGGAAAGGAAAATGTAACATTAACAAAAAGCGCCAGAGAACTGGGTTTGTTCAGTTTTTAGGAAGGCAATAGAAGGCAAACTATCTGCTGGTCCGAGCCATCTAATGTAAGAGTGCCAAAGAAATGGAGGCTGACCTTTCTCAGAACTTGTCCTGGTTTCAGCTGGGCTGGAGTTCATTTTACTCCTAGTAGCTGTTACAGTGCTGTGTGCTGTATTTAGGATGAGAACAACATCGATAACACATGAATGTTTAGGCTGTTGCTTTAGTAGTCCCAACTCTAAGTTAAGGACTTTTCAGTGTTCCCCTGCTCTGCCAGTGAGGAGCTGCACAAGAAGCCAGGAGGGAATTGTGAGTAACTAGAAAGGTGGATGCCTCAAGACATTTTGGGGTATATGTGTTAGGGGAAAGAGCAAGTTGGGCCTTGCCCTGGCAGTGCACCCCTAGAGCTAGTATCCCAGCCTGGCAGAGCTGCCAATTGTCACACTGGAGGAAATGCCCCACACCTCATCCCTGGAGCCCCTAACCAGCTCCTGAGTAGCCAAATGACCAGAAGTGCCACCCAGGGGAAGTGCTCAGGAAGGCCAAGGGGTATTTAAGGCCAAACACATGGTGAGCACATGTCTTGACCCTACCTCCTCTTGGAGTTTCTATCAACTAAACATTGTTGGAACCCAGGAGTTGGTAGCTGTATGTGTCCTTTTCTGTATCATTTCTGTCCTTCTTCTAATTCCCTCTTTTTGAGTAACTTAAAATTTAACAGGCTTGGAGCTTGCGAAGTTGAGTGGGCTAAGTCAATGTTTTGAGAGGTGTTTTGTGCTGACTGAATGCTGCTCCTAACCTTTTGTAAAGTTCTCTGATTTCCTAAAGCTGACAGCAAAGTCTATTTTGTTGTTTTGACCTCTTGAGAAGATCTTGTCAGTGTTTCTCCTGTGTGTCTAACTCAAGAGTGCATGAACAACCATAAGTCCTCTTAAAATTCCTCTCTTAAAAGCATCTTTAAAGCCCTCTCTTCATTGAGAGAGTTTTTTGGGGCCTTGCAGGAGCACAGCTGGAACAGCTGACCTGAATGGGCCAAAGAGATACTGCTTACCACGGGATGTCATGCCCAATAAAAAACTGGGGCCAATTCATCAGGAGCCACAGACACTGCTTGGGAATGTGCTGGGCATCGCTCAGAGGGTGCTGCATCATTTGTACTTCTTGGGTTTTATTCCCCCCTTTCATTTTCTCATCTCCCCTTTCATTACTACTGTTGTTCTTATTTCAATTAATAAACTGTTCTCATCTCAGCCCACGCATTTTATATTCTTCCACTGCTCCCCATCCCATGGGGGCAGGGGTGCTGAGTGAGCAGCTGTGTGACACTTAGTGCCAGCCAGGGTTAACCCATGAGAGAGGCGCACAGAGAGGCACTGGGCATGAGCTGCAACATGGGAAGTTCCTATTAGGTGTGATTTCTTTATTCCTCCTTGAGGATAGTGAAACCCTGGAACAGGGGTCCAGAGAGGCTGTGGGATTCTCCATCTCTGGAGGTTATTCAAAACTTCACTGATGAAAGCCCAGAGCAATCAGAACTATTTCTTTTCTACTTGGAGCATAAGGTTGTACTACAGACCTCCAGAGGTCCTTCCTGAAAGCCTGAATTTTCTTCTGGACCTGTGTTACACACTGGGAAAAGCCCAGTTCTTAGGTCACTAAGCATAACATAACTTGTTCAAGCACTCAGCACTGCTGGGGTCTCTATGATATGCTCAGCTGTGAACATGTAGCTGTACAATTGCTCTCACTGGTATTTGGAAAGCTGCAGTTGTTTCTCAGTGCTCTATAGTGTACATTTTACAGCTATCCTCTTTATTTGCCTGTCAGTGTCAGGTTTATCAGCTTATCACAGGTTTTGTATTGTGGGGATATTGAATTCACTTCTGTACAAACATTGTAAAGAAATGGAGGATTCATCAGGACTAGAAACTGAAATGAGAGTTATTTTCATAATCTAACTTTACTTGGAAATGCTGCCTTTTGCTTGGCAGAGCTGGCTCACATAGACTTCTTTCCTCTGCAGTTACCAAGTGTCATCTCTGGCCAGACATGCCATCTGACTCCAGGGACTTATCAACTCAACTGGACAAAGGAGTTTTGAACATGAAAGATGACAAATTCTGTGCTGGAAGTAAGGCTTAAATAAATACATTACTCAACAGTAATCATCTAGGATTTAACCAACTGTGTTAAGCTCCCTAGTGCTCCTGTAATAAATCAATGAACTAATGAACACAAAACCCAAAAGGCTGGTCACTGTCCCTTAATCAAACAGATAAAGGTAAAACTGCTTGATCTTGCATAGAATAATTTCTTCTAGTTGTTTCCCAAAACTAACAACTTCAAGAGGAGTAACTGATAACAGATCCTACACAGGTCAAGGCACAATACTGCTAGAGCAAAAATTCAACACAGTCTCAGAAAAGTGTGGTTTAAACCCTTTTTCAGCCATGCCATGATCTTCCCTCACCCAATGGCATCCTACTTAGCACAGAAATGTGTACCAAATGCCAGTTCATTCAAACACTTCCACATGGAAAAATGCAGTGCTGGGTAGAGAGGCTCAAGTTACAGCATGTCTGTGAATCTGCCACTCTATGATGGCCTAAAACCCTGACAAGGGCAATTTACTCTGCTTTCTAGTCTCTGCAGACAGCTTGCTTACATCCACCTAGCAAAATATTGTAGAAACATCTAAACTGATGTTTACTGAACCACAGAGAGTTAAGGCACCACTTTAATACAAAAAACTCACAGGGGTAGTAAGAGCAAAACCCCCTAGGACTGGCAAGGATGAAAAGCAAGGGTCCTTTTCTTCCATTATTTTGCTAGGAAACTCTTATCTGTCCAACCCCTGGCAATAAAGAGGGAACAAGCAGTACAGACTTGCTTTACTATCTGCTATAACAAAACCAGGTACCCAAAAACTACACTGCCTGTGACCAGGCTGCATTTTGCACAACTACTCAATATGCAGAAGATCTCTGCACTGCAGAATAATATTAATCAGAGTCCTACACAATGAAACTGGTTACTCTGAAAAGAAGGCATTTACAAAAAAAACCCAACACACTGAAGGGAGCTTAGCAATATCTGGCAGACGAGTGAGATCAAAAGCAAGTATTTAGGGCCTTGTAGCCTCACACCAGGGCAACATTGCCACTGCAGATGAATAGAAAACAGTGCTCAGCACAAGAATAATCTGGCCATTTTAAATTACAATCTTCTAGGCTGCTCCAAAAAGAATCCCAGCATAGGTGACTGAATGTTGTGGCCACGTCCATATTTAGAGAGCCTATGGACCAGAAGGAAAATTAAGTGCACTCCTTGTGAGAGATCCTTGCACAGTGCTCTGGTCACACAGGGTGCCTCCAGAAGAAGCTCTCTATCAAGAAGTGCGTAAGGATAGGGAGAATGCTTTTGAATTCAAAGCATCTGCTTCTGAGCCTCACAAAGGCCCAGCTGAGCATCTAGAGAGAACACAACTCCTGGTTTGGCACCTATGATACCTTCCACACCTCTCTCTGCAGCAGCCCACTGGATTTAATCAGGGATACTGGTTTACAATTTCTGCAATTAATGTTGCTGATAGAAAGGCAGACTGATAGGGACAGAGCAAGCCAAGCACCTGAAAAGCTATTCCAGAGCTGTTCTCACAGAGATGTGGCATTTTGATTAATCTCAAATATCTCGTAGATAGGAAACTGAGTCTGGGTAATACTGATGCTCCTTTGCCTCCTGAATATTGCTCCACAGCAAATCCAGCACCGGGAAAAAAAATCACAGAGAGAGCAGAGAGATTGCTGTCCATTTGTACCTCAAAGGGTTGGAAAAACATTGAAGAGATGGAAAAACATCTGCTCATACAGTTGTGACACTACTCTCCCTTCCATATATTCTATGATAGGGAACCATCACATTTTCTCTCTTCATGATTCAAAAGAACAGGAGCCTCAGAGTCCTGGTTTATAAAACAAATGAGGTTTTAAAGAAAGCCTCCATACTGCCTTAAATCATCACAACTACCACGTGTCAGTGTTCCCAGAGTGGCTTTGGGTCATGTAAGGTTTTCTCTGAGCAAACAGACCATGAAATTCTATTTCAGGAACACACCAAGTAGTCCCCAAATCCTAAATGAGAGTCCAAACCAACAAATGCACCATCAGACAGGAGAGAACTAACCCAAAGCAAAATCCCCATAATCCATGAAGTTTATAGTCTAAAATCCCCAAGCCATATCTGCTGGAGATATATAGGCATGAGCAACTGCTGCCACTCACTGATCTGCAGGTACTGCACTGCTCACTAATGGAGACATTGCTTAAGAGGCTGAAACACAGAAAACCCAACCAAAGCCTTTCTTGCTCTCTGGATATGCAAGTTACTAATTCACTTAGCCAAACAGATCTTATTTCCATTTCCTTTTTAATGTATGTGATCCAAAGGCTTGTCTACACAGCAGAACACTGGCAGGTGCAACTAAACCAGCAACCTCCTCTGCTGGAGACAATCTGCAGGAAGTGTTTTGCCAGTGCAGCTTAGCCTTAGTTTCAAAATACTTGACTGCAAAGTAGAAAATCCCAATACATTAAAATTGTGTGCAAATGGTACAATCACGCACATACCTCACTTAAAGATAGCTTTACATTAGTGATTAAGGTAATAAAATAAGGGCTTAGCACAAAAATAGTATTCTGACAGAGAAGCTGTATTCATGCACAAGTTCACTGTGCAGATGCGCCCAAACTAGCCCTGAAACAGTTTCTGAATTTGTAACTGGTAAGATTTTCAACCCTAGTAGTGTAATTCTCCACTAGCTTCTCCAGGAGCAACAAGACAATATAAGGCAAACAGTGCTTCACAAGGATTAAAATAAAAAGCTATCTTGTGGTGCTCTAATCACAATTGGCCAGATAGAGTAGCACCAGACAGAATGTCCTGAGCCCTGCAAGTCCAGCCTGAACAAGTAAATATTCTACAGCAACTCTGTGGGACTAGAAGGTTTTGATTTTGTAGTAAAGTCTACGGGAGGCAAAAAAAGGACACAAATGTTGCTAAAAACTTCTTGGGTAAAGGTGCAACAACAGGACAACTGAGAGTTTCAGCACATCACCTGTGTGAAGAAACTCCATAAGCTGACTTCTCAGTTGTGTTTCACCCAAAGCATAAAAGGGCACCATTGCTGGTGTTTCACAGACCCAAGACAGTGACAGATTTGGAAGTTTGGTCAGAAGACGATTTATGATCCCTGCAAGTAATGATGTGAGTTATAAAGAACTTTGCCTTTGGGAAACATATTAATATCTAAACAGATGCAGAGAACCCACTATATGTCTAGAAAATTCAAATCAAGTATGAACAGAACAAAATTACTCTACAGAGCAGGTGAGAGATATTGACGTGGCAATGATCTCACACAGCCAAGCTCAAGTATCTCAGAACCATCTGTGCTGGAAGGGACCTCTTGAAATCATCCAGTCCATGCCTCTGTTCAAGCAGAGACATCTACAGCAGGTTGTCCATGGTCACATCCAGCTGGGTCTTCAGTATTGCCAACCATCTCTCTGGGTAACCTGTTCCAGCACATGACCACCCTCACAGCAGAAAACTGTTGTTTATTAAACATGGTGTTTATTAGAAGGTACAGAGACTCTCTAGAAGAGTCATTACCTGATTGGTTCCTCAGTTGTTCTGTGTGGATTGCTGGTGCAGGAAGGACACTATGAGGGACCTATGTGTGCTCCCTATGTGGCTGTTCCACAAACTGCCCTGGAAAGCCTAACTGTTGGCAACAGCCTGCAGTGCACACCAACCAGGAGCTACTGCATTCAAAGGTCAGGCTGTACCTAAACCAGGTCTGCAGTATGGGCCAATGGCCAACCTTTTCTATCCCAAACTCTGCCAAACTCTAGCAACTTTCAAGATTCTGAAGCTCTGGAAAGAGCAGTAGCTCATCTGTTAGTACTTTAATGTTGGTGTGACACCTAAACAGAAAACAATAAAGCTGCACTATTTAAGAGTGACTGCAATTTTCAATTTTACCAGAAAAGTACAGAGGCATTTTAGACAACATTGTTCCCTTGCTTTCCTTCTGGGAAACAGAAAGCAATTTCCCACTGCTTGGGAAATTGCATTGCATGGACTGACTCTATCACCTATGGTAATACCAAAAACTTCATCCACCAACTGCTAGAAAAAGGCAGCATCTCCTTTTCTGAAATGTTTCTCACCTCTTTGCAACACTCACAGTGAAAACATACACAATACGCGATTCCCCATGCTCTCAACCCAATTTCTTATTTTAACTTTATCATTTATTTCAGTAAAGCATTTGGGGATTAACCTTCAACCAAAAAAAGCTAAATTCCTCACAGAACAGCTTGATTTGTAAAAACATGGCTGAAGTAATGTGTCATTCTTACGTGCAGGATAGCTGATGCACGTTCAATTCTGCTTCTTCTGTCTTTTCTGTCCTTTCCCTGAATATTTACTAACTGCTTTGCCAAGGGGCTTTTCCTACTTCCATATACCACCACTCCCTCTCTCCCCAGTTACCAGAAGCATCCTGTACACAAATGTGGTTGTTTTCTCAAGCATTTGGTATTCTCAACAATCTTCCAGAAATAAACACAAGTATTAGTCAACACCTTGCACACATTTTCTGATGCTAGTCCTGGTTTAGTGATTTCAGGTAATGCTTTTCATGCATTCCCTGCCCTGGATGCAGCACCTATTGGCACTGGCCAGCATGACAGCATTGTCTCATGGTACTCTAAAATCCATTGTTCTACACAGTCACACCCTCACTCAATTCAGAGCAGTTTCAAGTGTACAACTAAGCAAAAAAAAATAAAATAAAATCTCAGCCACAGCCTTGCTTGCCCTCATGGGAGTGTGTTCAGACCTCAGACACCCGCTCTGCTGCTCTCTGGGAGCTTGTATATCCAGGCCTTTTACAGATCAACAAGAGTCCTCATAATGACCTGGGCTGATTTCTCCTTTACACAGCTCAGCTGCATCTATTACAATCCTGAGTATTCAAAAGAGGCCTTATCAGTCCTCCTCTTGGGAGAGCTGAAATGTGGAAAACAATTTGACCTTCAAAAATAATTCACTGGCATTTACCTAGAGGCGATCTGTCACAAACATCGAGTAACTCATTTCACAAGGCCTGCAACAGTCTCATCCGCGAATTCAGTCATCTCTCTGGAGATTTTGTACAAAGGCAAAGGGATAGACTCATAAGACCACAACATTATCTCTAAAGCATGACCCCTGATGATAAGGATCCTACTCACTGCTTCAGCAGGTGTTTCCTCAGCCCAAGTGGGAATCCTGCAGAAAGGAACATCCCTTCAAATGTATATCGTACTATAACACATAAACTGTACCTGACAATAGCTGGCTTTGCCTTAAAAAGGAAATCCATGCACAATGTCCTTCAGCCAACAGCACTTCTAAGTTCCTCAAAGGCAGATTTAGAAATTCCTTGTTTACATTCCTCCATAGCAATCTTTTTAGTAGAAGCCTCTCTCCTTCAGCCAGGAACAAATGCATCAAGACAGCTCCCTTGCACCCTCATTAAGAATCGGCACATCACTCAATGCTTTGCCTTCAGGACAGCGAGGCACATGAAAAATTAGCTAATAGTCAGTTTCCCTATACTTCC
This sequence comes from Pseudopodoces humilis, assembly GCF_049639895.1. Taxonomy (NCBI): domain Eukaryota; kingdom Metazoa; phylum Chordata; class Aves; order Passeriformes; family Paridae; genus Pseudopodoces; species Pseudopodoces humilis. Next base: position 11,593,867 of record NC_142202.1, read on the forward strand.
TGTTGTCCATTTTTTGCACTCCTCTACTAGTCAATCATTTTACTTGGAGACTGTCACGCTTCAGTGCTCCAGGTCATCTGGGAGTAAACTTCATTTCTTAGTCAGATGCTGCTTCCTCTATTCCTTATTTTCTAATCAGCATTACTAGATTGCAGAGACCAGTGGACCAATAGTTCAGTCTAAGTCTCCTCACTGTCCTCATATCCTGGCAGACAAAATAGTCCCTGCTGTTAGATCTCACTTGAGCTGCAGAATGTAACAGCTTTCTGAGCTGGATGACTTAACATGACATCACATATAGATGGAAGCTGAAGAGAAAACAGTAAAGACCATTTGCAACTTTGGATTCTAATAGTTAACATGCATAGTGACTTTCAGCACTTCCAAAGGGCTTTTTGCCTTACCTTGCAGCTTTTTCAGGACAGCCACTTCCATCTTGAGAACTTGCTTGGGCTGCTGAGCTGATTCTACCTTCAAGGCCACGTTCTCACGAGTCAGCAAATCCATTGCCTCATAGATCTCCCCAAAGCCACCTCCACCGATCTTCTTCAGCTGGAAAAGTACAGAGGTTTGGTACAATGTACACAAGAGGGAACATCAAGCTGGCTCTCATGAAGCCAGCTCCTCGACTGCGTAGGGAGAACAAGCTCAGCTCCCAATCTGTGCTGTGCCTGAATCCCTTCACAGCTTGGCAAAAGTCCAGCTACCCACTTGACTGTGCTATGTATAAATTCTTTGCTCTAACAACAAAGAACAAGCCCAGCAAGCAGTGACGGGTGATACTTTTAAAAGCAAATGATAATGCCTATTGCCTCCATGATGTTCTTGCCAAAATTCAAGATCCTTCAAGGAGGTAGCAGAACCACTGTCCAGACCATGGTAGATTCAAACTGTCATTCCTCACCCCAACAAATACATCTCGGCAGTAAAACATAACCATGGTAGTTGGAACTAATCTTTCAAGAAATAAGTTAAATTAAGTTTGTATCTCATTCAAAGGATTTTAAAACCAGAACAGATCATCCACTGGAATCTTTTACAAGATGCTTTACCTGCTCTGGTAGTGAAGTTACTTCAATGTCACATTTCAAAGAACTGCCAACAGCATTACCTCAAAACAGCTGTGTACAAGCCATCAGTACAACTCCATTCTTTCTCAGTCTCTTTTTCTCTTTAATTTGAAACCAAACCAAATTATGCCTCTTGCATCTCTGAGCAAAATTAAAGACTGTTTCATAATAGGAATCCACAACTTCAGCTGACATAATCTCAAAGCTGAAGATGTCTAAGTTTCAGCATATTTCATATGTACCTCCTAGAGATAAACTGTCTGCCTGTTCTAGAGTAGCCTCCCATTCAGAGAGCAAGTCAGGATCCTCTGCCTTTCCTGGAAGGTGATTCCTTGATCTTCCTTCTGCTGAGACTTGACAGCATATGTGCATATAGTTAAATATAATCATGTATAATACAGACTTCCTCATGTGTTGCAAGAGTCATGGTCTATGCCAGGAAAATAATTTTATATTTGTTTCTCTTAGATATATTTAAAGCCTTCTGTGCTGCCCAGGAGGAAATTCAGGTTTACAGCAGAGACAGATCAGGGCTCACTTGATCTGCTTAGCACTTGTTCATCAAACCAAGCTGCAGCCCTTCCCCTCAGCATTTTGTGTTCCCTCTGTTAAAAACCGCTCTGGAAGTCCTGAGTGCCACTTCTTTCCAACAGTAGCGGTAACACTTAAGAGAGGAAAAGAAGTTTTGGTCAGACAGATAGTTAAACATGGGTCTTACACAATATTTAATGAGGTTTAGATGATATTTTAGTGTCTTCTGTACCACCAAAGGCCTGTCCTGTGCATGTGTCCAGTTTGGTGAACAAAGGACGCTGCCTACCAAGGGCAAGGTTTTTCCCTCCCAACAGTGAACCAAATAATTTGTTTTTCTGGCTCCCAGATCAAGAAAAACAGTTCCATATGAAGAGGGAAGTACCTTCCATATTAACAGCTTGACAGCTAGCCTTGTCTTTGAAGCTACTACTTAATAACCCTTGCTGTCAAGAGTAACTTCTTGTCATTTTTCCTCATGACCTTCCATGGGGCTAAACAGGCATACTCACACAGCAAACAGCCAATAACTAGGTCACCACAGATTATTCATAAATTATTACAGTGCAGTCCTACTTCTGCTTGGAAATTCACACTAAGTGAGCTGGCTATTAAAAATCTTTCTTTCAAAACAGTGCTACATTCAGCATTGCAACAACATGTCAGCTAATACCTCAGGATTCAGTACACAAGATCTTCTGTTGTCTGATATGTTAATGAGAAAGGGACAGTAAAAGCTACAGAAGGCAAAAAGGTAAACTGGGATCAGGAGGGACTTCGAGGAAAAGTGAAAAACTCAGGCAGAAAATGGTTAAGATAACAATCAAAAGTCAACAGTGAAAAATACAACACAGTATAGCTGGGATGATTAAAAATATAGGCTACCCAAACGTCTCACTGTGTAAATTAATTCAAGAAAGAGATCTGGGGAGAAATATTGCTGAGGCAGCACAGACACACATAATTATTCTTTTCCATTCATTGGCCCTAACAGGAACGGCTCTGATGGTCCAACACAGTTGTCAAAATACAGAGGTACTACAATACAAATGAAACAACGCAATGATATGACTAGGATAGCATCTGTAGGAAGGCCCAGCCATATATCATGCACAATATTGAACATCTCACTCTAGAAGCTCTCACTGAATTAGTTGTTGTTCAATTTAGGAGTAAAAGAATGATCAGGAGTCTGGAAAAACTAAGGACAGGCTAGAACTGTTACCCCAGAAAAAGCAAAGGAATGTATGCTCCAGAGAAGCAGGTTCAGGAAAAAAAGTACAATATTGAGACTGCACACCTGGCAGAATAGCCAAACTGGAGGACACATAAAGGTCTACTGAGAAACAAATGGGAGATCACACGAGATCAAGATCAAAGCTTCTGCTGAATCAGAACACTGATTTAACATATACATTCCAGTCAATGGAGGGCTATCAAAGCTGCCTTTGCTTCCTTGCATCCTTGCTCACACTCTTATGGAAATTATTCTCTGGCATATTTTTCCCAGCACACCAGATGGTACCATCTATTTAACATCACCACTAGCACTGCCATACTTCTTGATTTTTCGGGAACATCTAGAGGCTATGAGCAGCCATTTCCTTTGCTTTGTTCCAGAGCAAGCTGTTGTAAGTCAAGGTCTTGGCTGAGGTCAAGGGCTTGTGACACATCCATTGCCTCATTGTCTGGGTGCTCCGTGGGAGTTCACTGTTTAAGGTGAACTCAGGACAGCCTTCTATTGGATGCAAAGGAGAGATGGGTACATACCACTCAAAAACCCCCAAACCAGTAATGCAACTGCAAACACAAAGTCAAGGAAGAAAATTAAACATCTAACTAGAATCATCTAAGTAGTAATCATGAGTCATCAGCCCATGTTAAGCCTCACTGCTCTGGGGATATTTTCTTCTGGTCCTGTTTCCTACCTTCAACAGCCCACTTACTGTTATGACTGGGATACAGGCTGCCAATACCAGCAGGATTCATTCCACCTAATTGCATGAGCCCCTGCGTGAGCTGGGTGTCCAGGTGTCTATTCCAGGCTGTGGAATCAAGTGAATAGTTCATCTGATCAAACGGGTAGGTATTTGGACTTGGACACACACAATCAGGAGTTACACAGGATACAGATGGCTCCCTTTGAAGTCTGCTTTAAATATTCTGAAATACTTTGGATTTATCCTGAAAAAGACTCTTGTAGCACAATCTTTCAGAGCCTACTAAAAAAAAGCCCAAAACAACAGCAACACGCAGCCTTCCCACTAAGCAAAAATCAGTACTTTCAGACACGGTTCAAAAAACCAAGGCAACACACAACCCCAGCCAAAAATAGGCTTGAATACAAATTTAATCTTTTATTACAGAAGCATATATGACACAACTGCTCTAAACAAAGTCTGCCTTCCAAGGGTATTATATAAAAAATAGACCTTCCCAGGATAACATTTCAGGATCAAGGCAGGAATGGTTTGGTGTCAGGATTAGTGGCAATGTAAAGGGATGAGCGCTTTAAATCCAGGGCAAAGGACCAAACAAAAAGCCAGAAACCTTAATTGAACTCAGCCAGGGTCAAGACTGTCACCAACAGGTTTCAAAGAATTGACAAGGTCAAACAGTAACCACTGTGGTTATCTTCTAGTAGCACTTGTATAGCCAAGCCTGCAACTCCTGCAGCCCAGCTCAATGGGCTGCTTGTTCCAGAAATGGTCAGTGGGCCTCAACTGACTTAACAGCTGAGGAAGAGTTGACCTTTGTTCATCAAACTCTCCAGAGTCCACCCCATTTGCTTAAGAGGACTGTATCTGATTTCAAGGGAAATGAACTCATGAAAAACAGGCATAAACTGAGAAGCCAGTAATGTACTCAGCCAGCCATATTCTAAATCATCTGAAGACCTGTCAAAGCCCACTTAAAGCAATTCAGAGTGAGACCAAAATAGGTCCAAAGTCTGACAAAGAACCTTGCTTGTCCCACGTTCCCTCTTGTAATTATAAATGGCCTTTCTAAACAAAACAAGGTAAAGAATTCCTGAAAGTTTTAGGGGGCTTCCAGCAAGGTTTCCAAAATAAACAGGAGAACTTCAGATCAAGAAGCTTAGAAACCTGAAAGAAAGCAAAACATAGATTGCACCTAGCAAAAGAACACACACATGTACACAAGTCATCACTTGAGTTCAAAGCTCAGTGTAGGAGCTGCCAACTCCGTCTTGCTAATAAGTGTCAGTTGTGAATCCCCAGTAAAAGGCATTTATGTGAAATAAAGAGATACATCAAAATTCAGCTTTAACATCCATACCTAGTTCAAAGCAAGTACAAGTTACGCTTGACTTTGTTCCCTCCCCTGAACAAAGCTGTTCACAGCATTCAGAGCACACGTGGATCAAGACCCTCTGGGGACTCAGTAAAAGTCAAGTGGTTCCAGTACTGTCTAAATTTCATCTAGTCAAAGCATCAAAAATATCTGCAAGTAAAGAATGATGACTAAAAAGAATACTTCTAAATCTACAAGTTTTGATAAAAACCATAAGCACACCCTGTCCATGTCTTTTTTTTCATAAATAAGAACAAAAATATTACTCCTGTCAGACAGCCAAACTTTCCTGACTTCAAGTGACAGGAAAATGAACTACCAACAGGCTAACTGCAGAGAACTACCATCTTCATTTGTCAAAGCTTTGTCAGCCAGCAGAAAGGAGGAAAGGAGTTCAAGGAATACATTACACCAATCTAAAATTAGAAATTGGCTCAATAATGGAAGTATGCCAGCACTAAGAGCTACAAGGTTCAAGCAGATGCCCAGCCAGAGACAGTCAGAGACACTGGGAGGACAAATTACATAAAAGACCTTCTGGCAGTTGCACCCCAGCATCACATAAATATGCCACACACCTGCTTGAGTGTGTGGCATCCATCACCTACAGCAAAGGCTGGACCATACAGCTGGCACATTCTGGGTTAGATTCAGAGAGATTTGTGACAAAAGGAAAAAATGTTACCTCTGATATTACAGCTGTATGCTCAGTTTAAGGTACAGTCCCTTTTTCCTCAGTCACTTGATCCTATGCTGGCCATTTCCTTGGGCCACCAGCAGTATTTTCATAGTTTTTCCAGATTATTCCAAACTCCCCACAGCTCGTGGTTCTGACTGGTCCCACACTAGCTCAAAGCAAGGGGAAGGCACAGAAGGCCTGTCCAAAAGGAAAGGGTCTACACTTCACACTTTTTTTTTGGGGTGGGGGCAGTAACTGTTCAATGAAGGTTCACAATGCACAAGTCAGCTAGCACATGGTCAAATTCCCAGCTCTACTCAGAGTAGGGAAAAAGTATTTCTCATTGCTATTTACAGCCTTTAGCAAGTCATGTCATTTCTCAGAGCCTTCAAGTGGGGCAATGACTTCACTGCAGTATTTAAGGCTACTGTGAGACATTATAAAACAGAAAAGGTTATTCCTCTAATTAGAGGTAGTTGCTGTTGACAATACAACTGCACATTTCTGTCTTTTCTAAGTCAGAGTTAGTGGGTAGAGCTCCTAGTGGGCTCCAGCCACAGATTCATGCAACAATGAAGCACTGAATCTCACTTTTAGTGCCTCTACCAACTTTAAAATTGGTTTGAAATGTTCCCTGTGAGCATCACTGAGCATATTTTAGACTTTATTTGGAGCTTTTGGTGCTTGTAAGAGTTCTGCTGTTGCCAAGAACAAATTTACTTTGTTTAGACTTTGTTATAAAAATACTCCCATCATTTACAGAAGTTTTAGCACTCCTGTCTAGGAAGGAGAAACTCCAAGATTAACTAATAGGGAATGGTACAAGCTAAAGTTAGCCAAGTAAAGGAGAACAGAGAACCCCACAATCTCAGAACTGTTCGGGCTGGAAGAGACCTGTAGAGATCACCTAGTCCAACCCCTCTGCCACAACAGCGTCACCTAGAGCTGGTGACACAAGAACCCATCCTGGTGGGTTTGGAATGTCTCCAGAGAGGGAGACTCCACAACCTCCCTGGGCAGCCTGTTCCAGTCCTCTGCCACCCTCAGTGTAAATGAGTTATTCCACATGTTAAGGAGGAATTAGTATTAGCAATCATGCACCTGAAACAAAGGCATCAGGAGAGCGCTGAAATTCAGCTTGGCAAAGAACATGCACCAATCTGACCATATTTCAGGCTCTGGGGAAATTTCCATTTCTGCAGGGAGAGACAGATAAAAGCTGCAAACATTATTTTCTGAGACACTGGTAAGCACAGGGCATGTTTCATGTCCTATATGTCAGTTAACCTGGCCATGGATCATCCCTCCAAAACAAGTAGAGGTGCTCCAATCCAGAGCTGCAGGAGCACAGTAAAGCTTTCCTTCAGCCGTGACAGAAAGCTTTGGGAGGGGCAAAGGGGTTGTCTCCATTTTGGTGTCTAATCACAGAGAAAACTGAGCTTCTCCATCTGCTCTCAAGAAGCAAGGAGAATGAAGAACAGTTTGAATTGCTTAAATATAAATAGGCTGTTCAGCAATAGGCCCTACAGAAAAGTGAAGGCTGCAGAGAAAGCTGGAACAGAGTGAAGAGAGACAGGCAATGGGGATCAACAAGAACAGGGCTGGGTCTAATGAAAAGATAATGTTTTTCCTGAAGTGGGCTTCTGAAAAATAACCTATCCACAGCCTGGAACTGAAGTGAATTCAAGTCCCAAGCTTCTTTAGTCCTCTGCTCTCCACACTTCACTGCAAAACTCACAGGGCCACTGAACCACAGCTAGTCAGCATAAAGAACAAATCAGTGCTACTACTGCAAATCACCTGTAGTTCAAACTAGTGAGGCTTCTGCTGGGAGTTTAATGATTCAAAGAGTGCTGGTAATCCCACTTAAAAATTGAGACAATGGTATACATGGGATTTAAATGTTTTTTCAGCATTTTAAAAGCAAAGCCTGTCCAGCTTACACAGCGGATAAGACAAGAACTAAAACGCTTAACATATGATGATATAATTTTAAGAAGTATCCCAATAAATTTACACAGAAGTTGAACCAGCTAGTTAATCATGGACTTTGACTCTTGAAGTAGCTGACATTCCAATCCAAAACATTTGGTTTTACATTATTTTATTGTAATGCAATTTATTTATAGTCATGTCTGCAGTACTCTTTGCCACAGTAATTTGAAATCTAAGTTTCCCACTAAAAAAAAATTACTCACTCTGCTGCAACAGTTCAATCCTACCTAAAAATCCTTGGCAGATTTAGCCTTCTGAAAATACCACTCTAAAACTCTTCTTCCTGCAGTATCTTGCTAAGATGTCAAACCCTGCCACTCCACTGTTGCTTGCCAGAGGCCAGGATTAAGTAGTGAAGTTGATGTAGTATTGCAGGAGGAGGAGGAGGAGGAGCCATTAGTGCCACTGCTACTCACCACTTTCCAGCGATCTTTGACCACGTAGTTGGTCGGGAGAATGTCGACCTGTTCCCCTCCACCGCTCATGTTTGGTTCGTCCTTGATGACTGCTGCTAGGCACTGCATTTGCCAGCCAGAGAGTATTTCAGTAGCTCCCAGTTTAAATGAGCCATTTATCTGGGGGAAAAAAAAGGGGCAGGGGGAATGAATGACAAAATTATTACAGGTTGCAGTGTAGGTATGTGCTGCATTTGCACAGGTCTTGCTTATGAATAAATCATAACCAGCTTCTTAGGAAAGAGGGCAAACCCACCCTGCAAACACCTGAGCTCACTCCATGCATAACCTGACAGATTATCCAAGTCAGCAGCACAAACTAAAGGGCGACAATCACCAGCTACTCCATGCAGGAGTCCAGGGCTCTTGGGCTTGACAAAGCAATGAGAACCCAACACCAAAATGTTGTAAGGGTTCTTACTGTTACCAGGCAAAGAAGTCTTGCTTTAGCAGAGCAGCTGCTACCTCAGCAGTTTTTATGGCTTGCATTGGATGACATCCAACATAAATCAGAAAGGTTTGCCAGGTATTGCATTCAGCAAGCCTAAAAAGTCTGAATAGGGTAGAAGGACTGTACAGGGCCAGGGTTACACACACATCACTGTAATGAACAGCCAAGTAGAGTAGATGGGGAATGTTAGAAAAGGTTTCAGCCAGGTATAAGTTAGTCCTCCTCATACCCTACACACAGTGCTAAAGATGATCAGATTAAAATACAGAACGATAACTTGTGCCTGTGGTGTTCATCTTGACCTTTTTTCCTGCCTTCATATGGAGCTCCAGATAGCCTATGTGGATATTAATTTTAAAGGTTTTTTGTTATAAATCTTCTCCAAAAATTACTTTCAGAAACACATTAACTTGGCTTTCCTAGAAGAAAATGAATGAAACAGGCCTAATAAAAGATCTTGCTCAGATATTTTACTGGCTTTAGAAGTAGGCTGGATCTTTTACTAAGCATGGATCTTGGCAATTCTATTGTCATTCCCCAAAAATATGAATATTTTCCTTTCTAAAAATGAGTGTTACTGTAGCACTTTGGTTCCAGACTTAGATTAACAACACAAATACCAAATTTTTTAAAAATACTAGAGCTGATCATTCAGCCATCACATTTCTTCAGGTCAAAAAAAAAAGGGAAAAAAGTTACCAGTTAATTATAAGCTCAAGTAGAGAAAAAAACTCATTCCCTAGCTGTAAAAGAACTGAGAGAAGGCTATGAAGTGGCCAGCATGTAGTGTGCACAAGGAAGCAGCAGACAGAAGTATGTCAAAAGTGCAAGACAAAAGATGATCAAACAAAACATGAACAAAAGATCTCAAAGAGATCTTATAAAAATCTTCACAAAAGAAGATTTCATTCCAGATATAGAAGGTAACTACATGAAAAAAAAGAGCAGCAGACTAACTCAGCAAGAGGGCTGCTGAAAAATGTTCAATCCAACATCTGCCAAAGGACAATCAAAATAATAGAAGAGAAATAAGAAAAAACTGAGTATTAAAGAGATTCAGAAGAAAGGTGCTGCAAAATGTTCTGAATTCTCACTGAAAGAGTCCTGCATCTTTATGGGGTAGCTGTGCTTTCAATCATCAGGTACTGAAGTAAGAAATTGGAAAGAGAAAGTACCTGCTGTGTTTGGGAGCACAACATTTGTGCTGCTTCTTCTAATGAGCAAGTGGAATGCCATTCCCAAGTTCCTTTATGCTCACCAGAACACCTGAACTGGCCATCCCTAAACTACCAGTGAGCAGTGAGCACACAACCTCCCTGCACATCATCTCAGGAGGCACAGAACAGAGAACCCCTGCAAGAATCTCCTTTAATGTTGGCTTTTCTTCCAGTATTTAAAGAAAAGTTAGTTAATTATAGACTGCCCCAAACTTTTAACATTACAAACACTGACACAGAAATAAGTATCCCTTCCCTACTGTTGAAGGTCTCTTCACATCACTTTAGCAATGCACGTGCATAGTAAGATTTCAGTCTGGTGACTGCGGCAGAAAGTAATCCCAAGGAATAATTTTAGAGGAGAGACTGAGCATGAGAGTCCACAAGCACTCAAAGCCAGGCAAGGTAATCGCTTTCCCTGGTGTACTATTCCACTTCCCTTTATCAAAATTTTAATATGTGTGCACAAAGATGTCATGTCTGTTATTTAAAGGAATCTGGCTTTGAAATGGAATAAAATCCTCCTGGGCAATACCATGAAAAGCAGCCATTTGGCAATATGGAATTACAGAACTAAGTTTACAGATATGCTGTGGTATCGCCAGAATAATGCAGCCAAAGCAAATGACAATTTAATTGTAATCTGAAACAAATTTCGAGCTGTTTTAGATCACAGTAGCAACACAAATCCAAACTTTATTCCTGAGGTAGTGCAAATACTGCAGAAACATTCTCAGGCCTACGGGTCAAGCATTACCTATACCCATAGCAAGACATAATACATTAACCTAAAAACCCAGGAGGATCACAAAGGGCAAAAGAAGGAATGTAGATACCTTTGTGCAGAAACCAATCAGCACAGAAGAGGCAAGAGATGGTCACGCAGAAGAGTGGAAAGGCAGTACCTCTCCTCTGCAGTACACAGCAGAGACCATCACTTCTGCATGTTAAATGTTACCCAACAATCTTAAACCCAGACACTGCACCACTCTCCTTACCTTTAAAATGTATTGACCACAATACAGAGACATAATTTAAAGTACAGTAACTGTGAAAACAAGAACTTTCAATTTGTCTTTTCCTGTAGGAAATGGATAGGATATCAAGAAACTCTTGTACCCTTGTCCTATGAAGCCAGGCAAGGGAATTGAGTAAAAGCTGCCTTCCTAGAAGAAGCAAGTAAAGCACAAAGGAAAGGAGCTGAGAAATAAACAGTGACAACAGTAGGACCAAATTCCATCTCTTGGCCAACCTCAGCATGAAGAAGTGTGAAATCAGCTCTTCCATGCTGTTATCTCCTTCAGCCAACTATATAAACTTTACAAACATATAAACTTTATAGCTTTATACATTTAGTCTTGGAATTTATAATAAAAGAAATGCACAAAACCCCATGTTCACCAGTTCACTGAAAGTGGCAAGAGCAGTTTGAGGAGTCATTTTATATGCCTTTCCAGCTTTAATTCTCTATCCTAGATACCTATTCCTGGCCAGCTTAGGTCAGGACACTGGCCTAGATGGACCTGTAGTATGACTCAGTATGGCCTGACTTGTGTTTTGGTGAGGTACTTTCAGCAGGAGTGCATATATGTCTTCTTTAGCTCTTCAAGGTGGTCAGATAGCAAAAAATAAAGAATCAATGGAAAAAGTCTCATATACACAGCCCAACCTATCTTACAAGGTTCTCTTTCATGCAAGCAAAATTTTAAGCAGCTTTGTTGGAAAAAATATTTTCTCATTTTACAGGATTATAGCATTCTTAAAATTAAACTTATAAATACCAAGTACACCCTGTGGGAATTCCTAATGAATATATGAGATCTTTCCTATGTTGGCTTGCTTCAGTCCCAGTAACCACGATTGAAGTGCTCAAAACACAAGCCACACTCACACAAACATCAAGCTCAAAACTCATCAGACATGAGGTGGTTGTTAAACAGCAGAACAAAGCTATGGAATTCTGTCTCTCACCATCTTACTAAGGGTCTTAATCTTACTGTGGAGGAATTGCCATATCCAACTTCATTTCAGGACACATCCTTACCTCTGGAAGTCTACAAATTATACCAGTTTAGACTGGTGTAATTCATGACCCTCTTGATCAAATTCCCCACCATGAACCACCTCAGGAGCATGATCCACCTTAAGATCAGATCCCAGAGGTGTTATAGAATATTGATATAAACTACAGCTTTTTCTGGGTGAGGCAAAGTTGGCTAACTGCAAAACCAAAAGAAGTAGCCCAATAAACTGCAGTCTAGAAATCAGATCAATCTCCCTGTCCAATAACTGCATGGGAGGAACAACTGAAAAATAGTTGTAAATAGAATTTAAGCATAATTTAGCTGTTCCAAACATGAACATGAATGAAACAGGGTGCGGAATAAGATAAGGATATAACAAGTAGGACTGAGAATGTTTAGAAATAAGAAAACAAAAACCAGCAGAGTTTCCAAGTGCCACTGCTCAGTAGCATTAGGGTTCAGTCAATGGCAGCAGTAGCTGCATTTACTCAGTGTCCTTCACTGTTTTTCCAACATCATCTCCTTCCAATACAACACCAACCATAAAAATGAAATCACTCACATTGAAACAAACAAAAAACCTTTACATCTTTGTACCATGCACGAGCATTCTGTTATCAGGGTAGGATGCGTATAACAGCACAGGAAAAGAAGATGATTAAAAAAAAAAATGCAGTGCACTGGACTAACAGCCCCTCAGCCCTGGAATATACCATACCACCTGCTGAACTTGAAACAGCAATGAAAAACAAGCCATACACTGTTAGGGCAAGTCTGACAGCAGGAGCTCGTAAGGTTCTGAATTATTCCTTAAAGACACATCTTCCTTCACTGCCTGCCCCTGCTGCACCAAACCCTGCTTAGAGAGCAGGCTCAACTCCTATCAGCTGCAGCCTAAAGTCTCCTCTGTGACATATTCTTTGCATAGGCAGGGACTGGCATCAGCCTTAGGAGTTCTGGATTGCTGCTCACAGCATTTCACTTCTGTAAATATCAAAACATCTAAAGGTGAGGTTGCAAGATGCTGGGACTGTTTTCCATCATTGAATGGTTTATGACCATTAAGGAGTGACTGGGAAAAACAAACAAAAAAAGCTGCAGTCAAGACAGACTGCAATCAATCAAGGTCCACATTCTCTGCTAACATGAGGCTGCACTGAGCAGAACATACATATTTAAACATGATAACAGGTGCACATTGACAGCATTATTATGGCTGCCCAGTTGTATAGCCAACTGAATTATCACTGCCTGCAAATCAAAGTAACAGCATAGGACTAGAGGAAATCAAATAAAACCCCCAAACAAACAATACCACACTGTCAGAGACTGCATTCACACACACTACAGAGAAGTCAGACACACCAGTAATTTCTGTGCCAAACCCACCTATCTGCAGGGAGAATCAGCACAGGTAATTATGACAACAAATCATTAGGAACACAGACCAGATAAGCACGCCTACACTGCCAGGGGTTTATGTGATCCTAATCCTCCCCAAACACATTTCAGCAGTAAAAGCAAAACAATGGGGAGCAGGATAATTTGAAAGGAAAGTCTGTTATCTTCCAGCAATCTCCTTGACAGAGCTGCTCCAAATTTGAAACAAGCAGAACATTAAATCCAACTCCAGGAAATCCCTCTGATATCATAACCAGCTCAACCTCCACTAATTTAACAGGCAAACATTATGGTCTGCTTACAATGAACATTTAACTGCAGCTTAAGTATCTGTACCTGCAAAATCAATATAAATCACTACTGAAAAGCTTGAGTAGTCTGCTGGCAGCCAAAACAAATATATCTGAATAAAAGCAATAACTAAACAGAGGTTGTACTTATGATACCAGACTCAACCTACACCTGACACACAGGGATATGTTGTCATCATCTGATCCTGGACCAGACAGTGACCAGATCCTCAGGTAATGCAAAATGTCCCATCAGGCACCTCCTCTCCCTCCTCTGCTTTTGTGCAGAGCTGGTTATTCATCTTCCATCAAATGTGACCATTCCAAGTCAGTTTTCAGAGTGGTCAACAGTACCTTCCTTGAGTCCTTATTCTTGGAGAACAGGATTTTATCTTGAAAAAAACAGTCAGGCACACAGCAAACTGATAACATCTGTTGCTCAATGGTCTTGTTAAAACCTATTACATCAGGTTATTAAAGGGCCCACAGCCTGAGATCAATCATTTTAAATCTCCATTCCAGAGAAAGCTGTGTTCATCTTACCCATTCAAAATTTTTTATGATAGATGCAATCACCATAACCATCAAGTATTAAAAAAACATGTCAAAAAGTTATTTAGAGATTAGGGATATAACAGTACATTCCTGATGAGAGATTTTGTAATTTGATTGAAGTTTTGGAAGACAGGGTATTTTGCTAGGAAAATTCATGTTTTTATAGATTTGCCATGTAGACTTCATATTACCAAGCACTTTCATAATAAAAATTAGCGTATGTGGGACAAATGCCACTAGCTGCACTGATGTCATATCAGACTAAATGAGACTGAATGGGACAAATTTTTTTCAGTGTCCAAGCCCAATGCTGATCACAACAGATATTCTATTTCTTATTACACAGAAGAGGTTTCCTGGGACTGACAAAAACATGACAAATCATGCCAACTGTTAGTCACTTAAATCATCCCTCTACAGCCCTTCTGTAAATATTTCCTCATTTTTGTAGGGAACTCTTCCCCCTAGTTAGACAGGGGAGCAGGTTCATCCTTCCTCTGTGGCCTGCAAAGCTACAGTTTCATTCTCTGATCTTCTGTCTCATCCTTTTTAGTTTGCAGACAGCTGGTTAAGGAAACTTTCCTCTCTGACCATTCAGGAGCCACTCTGGGAGTCACACTGGCAGTACTGGATTGTTGTGACCTTACAGGCTGTATTTCTCTTGTGCTCTAGATGCCCCTTGCATATACCTCTTGGTAAATGGGAATATTTGGTCTGGGGTCTTTTCCTGTTTTACTTGGGTTCCACAGAATCTCTGGATGAACCAGCTAGCCAGCCCTACATGTCCCCATGCCCTTTGTTTGGCAAAGGGGTGGCACCAGTTCATGGCCCCTTGCCTGGGCCTCCAGACATTTCCTGCCATCCAGGGCAAAACCTGCAGCTCCCACTGCAGCTGCACACCCAGCTACCTGCACCAGGTGTGTTCCTCAACTGTTCTTCCTTTCTCCTGATTAAGCACACTTTTTAATGTAATAAAAGGAAGAAGATAACAATTTTGAGGCATTGAACCACTGTCCTACAACATTACTACAAATATCAAACTTAACAGAATTAAAACAAGGTTACTACAGGGTAGAGTCCAAGGTTATAGATTCCTGTGCACAAATACTTAAGTGATTCCCAATACAAAACCATGAAGGATTCTCAGAAGCCAGTCATGTATCAACTGACTACACTGCTGATACAAGTATCATCACTACTTGTTTAGTGTGAGAATGGCACATTCCATTTTCCTTACCTAAATCTTTAACAGCAAACTAGGAACACAATAGAACAGTACATGGACTTTCCCACAGAGGTTCTAATTTGGATTTCCTAAAGAATGCCTTAATTAACACATCACCTCCAGGCTGTCTATAATGTACCTGCGTTTCAGGTAGACTGGATGGATACCACTGAGCACACTTACTGTGCTCTTCAAACTCTCTGTGCATATAGAAAACATACTGGATTAAGTGTTCACATCCATCCAGTAAGCTGGACTCCACTGGAATTTAAGTTCCTGTTAGCTAAACACATCCCAAAGAGAGTTTGTGATTCTCTGGAGCCATCCATACCTTTTGTATTTTGTTAGCTATTGCCTCTGTTCCCCCTGGGGCTTCATCACAAAACCATCCAGCCAGAGTGATTAAATATTTCTTTGTCAGAACTGGTTTTACCTCAATTGTTCCTATTCCATCACCATTTTGGGTTGCTTCCCACTTTTCCCGTTGTCTCTCTTCTTCTGTTGAGCAGTCCTTCTTTTACTTAGTCCGGGTGTCTATCAAATTTGGCCTTTGCCTCTGGTCACCACCACAACAGCCCCTGTCCCAGAGGCTGCCTGGCCACAGCTTTTATAGCTGCACCGGGGAGGGTAATTCCTACAGATTCCTGTGGTGCCTCTCATGTGGGCTGGGAATGCATCACAGCAATTTCTGCAGGTAACTGTACTGATTCTAGCAAATTGTATATTTCGTCTCCACTACACACTCTCTTCCCTGCTGATCTGAAAAATCCCCGTTCTTTCCCTAAGACTCTTGCTGCATGACCCAACCCAAAAGCACGCTGAGAATCCACACAGATGTCAACTCATTTTCTTTTGAAAATTGTTGGCACAGCAATGCTGTAACAGCTCAAGCTGGTGCCTCTGAGGAAGAGCTACCAACAAAGGAATCCCTGGGATACTGCACCCTCAGTCTGTGCACTGCTTCCAGTGGTGATACTTAGTCTATGCAAGAACATCCTAGAAAAATATACAAAAATTCTTGTACATGGAAGCGAGGTCTGTTTAATTTCTTTCTGTACTGCTGTGTGAGTCAGTTTCCAAGGAACAAGGGTTTTACCAAGATTATGGAGAGCTCTACAAACTAGGCATGAATGCCTCTATAAAAGCCATTTCCACATGCCAAGAATGCCATCTAATGTCTACTGACATCACAACTGTCAGTACCTGCCTGCACTCTTCCAGAACATGTAAACAATTGCATCCCATCCAGGAGTTTTCCTGTCTGCAGAGTTAAGCAGCTCCACAACTGAGGCATGTGCCCTCTCCTTCTGCTACCAGATTTTACACCAGCTTGTTGTGTCAGGAAAAAAAACCTAAAACCCAACAAAACCCCCAGTACAAACAATCAAAAAACACATCAGTAAAACCCCCAACAAAACTTTAAAATGTGTTCTTCTGGATAGATTCATTGTCATAAACCATATTTATACTTTGATCCTTAATTTTCCAGTGCTATGCCAAGTAACTGGATTCTGAGAATTTCCTATTACAGAACTAGTATGGTCATAACTTGTTTCTATAAAAAAGCATCATGAACCTAATGCTATATTTTAATGTAAAAATTATTTTCTATTCATAGCTGTAGTAAAGTACTAGAAAAGTAAATTTTGTATGTGACTTGGTCAATGCTCATAGCAATTTTTCAAACCTATCTCAATGTGCAATGAGTAATTGTGCATTCTGTGCTCAGCTTGCCAGAGTCAGCTGGCTCTTGGTGGATGTTTCTAATAATAAATACTCCACAGACAGAACAATTACTGGTTCAAGTCCAGCCTGGAATGTTTGGAAGGCGAAAAATGTATATAATCTCATCCCAATCAGAAACACAGGCAGCAAGGTTAAAGAAAATACATTTTGCAAAAGAAGCAACAAGAACACCAGAAATACCAGCTCCTGAGCTGCCACCAGACTTGAAAATAGGCTGCAGGACCTATGTAACCGGATAGCTCTGAGGCCTGGAAACCAAATAGCTCCTGCCATTTCCCTCAGATAACTATCAGAAGAGTGACAAACTACTTGAATACCTGCCCTTTGCATTTCCACCTTCCACATTTTCATTTTTGTTCTGTTGGCTCAATGAATAAAAAAGCCCCATAAGCCTCATCTCTGCTTGAGAACCAAACACTCCTTATTTCTTCATAGAAATGCGGAACAGCAGAAAGCAAAAAGTGTATCTTCAATGCTTCTTAATACAACCAAACTCAGGCTTAGACATCTATGAATAAACCATAGAGGTCATGCATACAGAGCAGAGCACTGCTACAGAGAGAAGCACAAAAAGAGGAAGGCAATTCTGTCCTTTCCTACTGGTGTGAGACAGTAGAGTCCAGTAATCCATGCCTCATGGCTACTAAAAATCCTGGATCAAAAAAAAAAAAAAGGCTGAAAGGTGCCTTCCACCTGAAAACTTAACTCTCTAAAATGCTTGGAACTTAGTCCAAACAAACCCCAAAAAGCAAGGGAATGTAGTGGAGAAGTACCTCCCTATTATGAAAATCTAAGAAACTGAAGGACTCTGACATTCTAGCTCACCTTCTGCTAGAAGCTGAAGCCTGACAAGTGCAAATTAGTTTTTCATGGGCGTCTTCCTTAAGAACAGGATCTGGAACAAGAAAGATGGTAGATTCTCTTTTCAGACCAGTTGGGCACTTCTAAAATGGCATGCTTTAGCTACTGCCAATTTTACTAAAAGCAAAGACATAAAAAAACCTCCAAAACCCAACACCCACCCAAAAATCACCTTTTGGGTGCTTAGATGCCCGTGAATGAAAGGTGACAATTAATGGGAGCACTGTTACACCATATTATCTACATTACCCCATAAATCCTACAGAACCCTATGCTGGACTAACAGATCCAGGTTACTAATTAGCCAATCTAAAAATCTGCCTGAAATGAAGAGAAACAGTTCCCCTCTCTCTCCTTCCCAGCTCTGAACTCGTGTATGTAGGATTCCACCATGGGCCAGTGGGCCACCACAGGTTCAGTGACCTGTACTAGCAGAAAAACTATTCCTCTTCCTAATAAATAAGGGCGTTTCTTTGGCTTAGAGCTTCCTGAATTGGTTCACTGTAGGGTCAGTCAAATGCAAGTGGCAGCACAATGGAGGAGCAGTACCTCAGATCCATTTCAGCTTCAGTCAAGCTGTGCTCTGTGTTTGTCTCCACAGCAGGAAGCTCTTGGCCTTCTGTGAGATCACAGGATTTAGCCCCTTCTGCTTAAAAACACTGGAGTAACTCTGCCTGAGGCAAACCATTTTTTTTCCCCCCCAAGGATAACAAAATTTAAAGAAACCAGTTAGTTTCAATAAATAACTTGCACAACCCCATAACTAGTAAATTTTAGAAGTCTAATGCAGATAGATTCTGTTTAAATAATTCAAGACATAATTAGACCACAAAGTTTAAGTTTCCTAATACAATGTCACCACAAAGGTGACTTCTATTCTCTGGCTGAGGTGCTACAGGAAGCAAACAATCAACTTTCATGAAATGAGGGAAACAAGCCAGACAATTTATTAGAGTGTCCAATTAACAGGAGCACTGTGCTGATGCCTCTATGAAGGTGAAAGTATCGGACAGCTACACCATACCCTTGTTTCAGTGAGCAGAACAGGTCCCAGGAATTTAAGCTGCATGTCAAGAAGTTATAAACCACTCAAGGGCAGGAGCAGCACAGCATGTGCGGGGAAGCAGAGTCTCATGAAGAACTACAAGTTCAGGGAAAAAATGGGCTGAATTTCAGAACACCATACACACACACACATACACAGAGGAAGAGCAGTTTCAGGACTATAAGGTATTTAAATGGAACCCAAAAAACCAAAGAGATGCAACGAGTTTCAGCGGTATGGTAGGGAACAAAGATGAATGGATTCAAGAGTGAACACGGAGCTACCCAGGCACATTCTCCAGTGCTTCATGGAAAAGGTACTCAGAAAAAGACCGGGTCACTCCAGGGGAGAAAGAGTACTACATACTACAAAATAAACAGACAGACTCACAGGCGATAAAGAAATAATTTTGTATCAAGGCTAAATGGAAAAAATGTAATAGTAAAGCTACCCCATCAGACCAGAATAAAGCAGCAAGTGATTTGCCATGTGAGAACAGATGGCCTGTGCCTTTAGGAAACAGGAGGCATTGGGGAACTTCAGTTCCCTCATGCAGATCAGGATATATTACCAAGATGAAATTTTAAATATAACTTACAAATAATTCCACTTTGTTGAACAGAAATGTATCACCTTTAAAAAGAAGAAAAAAAAAAAAAGAAAGAAAATTCTTTGGTCAGTGCAACTTCTACTTCATTTTAATTCTGACTTACTGGGCCAACAGAAGATTTTTAGAATAGAAGATGTGTGCAAAGGAAGAAAACAGTACAAATTATTCCAAGCAATGATGTTTTTTCCTGATGACGTAAAAGAGATTAAGTAAATTCTTATGGATATAACCTACATATTTTCTACCCATACATTACAAGAGGCCACCCAGCAAGTCTGCTAAATGATGGACAGATAAGAAATGGGAAAACTGAAGGGAAGATCAGAAAGAAGATGCTAAGGATTTTTGGCTGCTGCTAATTTTGAAGAGCTCTGCAGAGGATCTGGAAAATCAGTCTTCCACAACAGACATGTTTGGAAAACTAAAGATTAAAAATTAAACTAAGTGGCAGGAAGAACAGAGAAGCCATGATTTATAGATCTATTAGGATAGGCAAAGTGCTTTTAGGAAGACTGAACAAGCTCAGATATGCGTGGTATCAGGCCAAAGGCCTTGGAAATTAGGATGTTCCAGGATAAAACTAAAGTTTCTCTAAAACTAGTAACTGGCTAAAAGAGAGGAAAACACATAGGAATGCAGAGCTAGGTTTCACAACAGTGCTCTTAGCACACAGGTCACACCTTGTGTATATGGAAAATTACTCAGGCCAACAAATATAAAGGATGAAAAGCTGCATCCTGCACCACCAAGGCTGATAAGGGGTGTAACCACGGCAAGCAGTGTGCCCATCTTCTTAGCCTTTCCTTGAACATCATCTCTTGGTCAACGATAAAGGACTGGAGCAATCCAGAGGTTTGGCCTGTGCAACTGAGTTTATGATCCTGTAATCAGAACCTTTTCACCAGACATCAATGTCTCCCTTTGTCTTTTCCCATTTGACTGGGAGGCCACCAAAGCTTTGTACCCAGGCAGCTCCTGGGCTGACAGTGGGCCTGACAACATCTCCTGCTGCACAGAGAGAGAGGAATCAACTTCCATCTGCCACAGCTGACACCAGATCTCTTTCAGAAGGCAGAGATGCCTCATTTCTTCTAAGAGGAAATCTGTGCCCATAGGCATTCTCTGCTCTCCATTGCACCTATCTGGCCGGAGCCAGCCCAGGATCCAGTTTGCTCCTTTCATATTGCTCACTAAATTAAAGATGACACAGCTTGACACCAAAAGGAAAGGGTTTCCAAACACATCTTATTTGATTAGCTCAACAGTCCATCACACTGTCAACATCTTCCTTCTCAGCTACAAAAAAAGATCCTTTCCCATGTGTGTAGCTCTTCATTAGTGGAGAAGGCCCAACAGAAAACAGCATGGGACTGGGTAAGACCAAAAGAGACTAAGGGATTGTGAATCCCATGAAAAAACCTACTGTGGCAGTTTTATATTTTCCCCGCCGAGTCTTATATATTTATCTACCCACCAGTTTCCAAAAAACCAGAAACGTTCATGTGAAAAACCACTTGATACATTAATGTCCAAGACACATTGCTGTTGCTAGATAATTTTCCATACTTTTGGGGATAACTGTTGTGGCTCTCAACAGTGTGATCCACAGGCAATGGGCACTGTTGTGGAGAACACCACGGACTGGCCTGACCAACAAGGATTGCCACTGTCCAGTTCATAGCTGGGGAAACTTGCACATGCAAGGGAGTCCCAATTTTCAGATGCACCACATAAAAGCCACACCATCTCCCTCACCTCTCATTCCTAAAGCTTCAGTAAATACCCAACAGATTCTCCCACTCTTCCGCTGGACTAGGGAGGGAGGTCTCATAGCTGGCCTTCCTTATTCCTCCCTCTCAAAACAATCATAACATTGATTCCAATCAGATTGTGTCCCACAATGACATTTAAGGGGATTTCATGATGTTTCAGAGCAATAGCCACTTTTTTTGTTATCTTTGGTGGAAGAGGGGAGGGAAGCACTGGTTCTGTCCGCTCTGTATGTTGCTCAGTAAGCTAGCAGAGCTAAAACAGATTTTAGCAAATGCTTCCATAATCACTCCAGCAAATATTCAGCTGTGCCTTGCAATGCTCCAAGTAGAAGATACCAATGAAACCCACACATCCTGAAAAATGAAGGAAGTTTACAAAGTCCTTGAAGATTTCATAAACACATATTCCTCTACAAGGACCTATTTTCTGGCTTCTGCTCTGTTTTCAAAGTGAATCAACGTTACTGGAAGGTCACTATGGAGCTTTGGCAAACAAATCTAAACTAGGAGCTTCCCAGGATGAGGAACTGCTCCTGAAGTGTTTTTCTGGACGCTGCACATTGATACACACATAGATAAGACTAAGGCAGAAGACTGACAGGACACAGTTGAAGAGATGAGCCCACAGCAAGACCCATGAGAGAGAAGTGTGCTACCTAATAAACCATAAAGTGATGTCTCAATCTTTCCATAAGAGAGGGCAAGAAACAGCATGAAGGGATTCCCACACTGAAAATATAGAAGAAAGAGGGATTTGGCTCTTCCTGGATCTGTCTGATCATTCCTACTTTGAAAAGCAAGTGCCAACTGCTTCCATTGGAGGAGAGCTCCAGGCTGCCTGTTGCAGCATGGAGATGCACTCACCTTCACCAGCACACACTGGGGATGGTGAGGGAAGGAAATCCACACATGGGCCATGAGCACCACTTCATCAGCACCAATGCTGGCAGCTGATGGAATAGATTTCCTAGCACTAGAGACACTCCTTTCTGGAGGAGTTGACTTTTGATTTGGATTGATAGGGATCTGACTTGTCCCTTGAAGACTATTCAAAAAACAAATAAACTAAACGATTAGGGAGGTGTCCCCAAGGCTGACCCTGACAAAAGTGTTCTACAAGAGATTCCAGTGTTCTATTTTGCCAGAGAAGAACTTAGCCTACTCCTGAAGGAATGAGATTATCACAAAGCATGCAAAAGCACACAGCAGTAACAGCAGTGAATACCACATACACCACTCATGAGAACCGCATCTCAAAAGTTTCTGATTTCACCTATATCACCATGAGGATGCTCCTTAGGAGCTGGATGATCACTGGCACACAAAGGAAAAAAGCCAGAACGTTAACACATCATTCCTATTCTGCCCCTCTATCCTCTCAAAAGAAGGCAGCACACTGAAATGTGGTGACACACTGACACTCCTGAGACAGAACTAATGCTGTTTAGTCAGAGTACCTGTAAAGGAACAGCACCTACGAGCACTGCTGCTGAGGGGGCATTAGCACACCCTGTAGCACAACACAATACGAGGCTAAATTCCACTCATAGAAAGTCCCCAGCCTGAAAATCTCTGTTGTGACTCACTGAGAAGTTTGTTGCTAAAAGGCAACATTTTCAGTGACACTACAAGAAATCCATGTGAAATGGAAGAATTAGGAAACTTTTCCTTCTATCAATCAAAACACCTTGCAAGCCTAAGAAAATTCAAAATAGATTTGGTTTAAACTGCTCAGAAACATGATACCAACAGGTATTAAAGTCCCCACCCCCCAAAACCCACAGTGGGTCTTGAACGTGTCATGCAAGTTGCTGTCAGAGTGACGGCGTCACTCCAGTGCTTCGTACAGCATTCTGGTTCCCTGTTAAACCCTAGATGCACGTCAAGGTCATGGTGTTCATCTCGAGAGTCCTCAGTGGGTCAGACCCAGGTTACCGGATACCTCCACTCCCGGAATGCAGGGAAAGCACAATGGCTGTGGACACATCCAGCAATGTGAGCTTGGGCGCCACGAGCAGTACTGACACCACAGCAGAAGACTCTGAGCCCCAAAGCTTCAGCAGACATGGCCACGCACACAGGAGCACCATTTCCACCCCGCCAAAGAGAAGAAACTCTCAGCCTCCTGCCTGAAGCCCGAATACGACGGAGTTATCCCAACATAACGCGACAGAAGCGCTCCCTCCCCAGAGACCTCTAAGGAGCGGGCTGGCTTTCCACATGCGGCTGGACAAGCACCCGGTGGCTCCCGGCAGGATGCCGTGCCCAGCCCCGGGCGGCACCTGACCTCCTGAGGTGGCCGACACCCTCCGTGGGTTTCCCTAGAGCCCAGCCCGGCACAAGGCCGCGAGTGTCTTCGCACCTCTGCCCCCGCCCGACACCGGGACCGGCGGCGGCGGCCCCCGGTACCACCCGGCGGGGCCGCTCCCTCCGGCGGAGCCTCTCAGGGCTCGGGGCGCCCCCGCCCCTGCCGTGCACAGCGCAGCGAGGCCACGGCCCGCCCCTCCCGCGGCGGCAGCCCTGGGCATCGCCGCGACCCCCGGCCTGGGCAGGAGCGGCGCTGAGGGGCGGCCGCCACCCGGGCCCCCGCCCTGCCCTGCCCTGCCCTCACCTCGGGCCGTCCCGCCTCCCCCCGCCGAGGAGGTGGCCGCGTCCACCCCCGCACTGCAGCTGCCGGCACGGCGCCCCCCCACTCCCCGCCGCCCCTCTCGGCAGTTGGTTCGCCCCACCCGGCCCATCTTCTCATTGGTGGTACCGGGCTGTCACTCCGCCGCTGACCCGCCCACCCCCCTGGGCACGCTGGGAACCCGAGTCCCATGCACGGGACTCTCTCCCTTCGGCTGGAGACGCCGGGTGGGGCGGTAAACTACATCTCCCGCAGTGCCCCGCGCGGAGCCCCGGCGCGGCCCGGCCCGGTGCGGTCCCCGGTCCCGCATCTCTCAGGCCGCCAGCGGGACGGTCTCTCCCTCCCTCCCTTCCCCGCCCGTGCCCGCCGCGGCCCGGCCCAGCCCGGCCCAGCTCACCTGGCCCCGCCGCCGCCGGCGCCTCCCGCTGCGGCCGGCGCAGGCAGCGCATACCCCACGCCCTTCAGTGCGGCTCGTCGGGCGCGGTGCCGCCGGCCCGGCGCGCTGCGGCTGCGGCTGTGGGACGGGCCGACCCCGAGCGCATCCTCCCCCTCGGAGCCGCGGCGGGCGGCGGGATTCGCCCACAATGCACCGCGCGCCGCACCGACAGCATCAGCCTGACATCACCCGCGGGCCGTCCCCGCCCGGCCGGGCCCGCCCCGGGCCCGCCCCGCCTCCACCTTCAACCGGCACCGGGCACCGACTGGCGGCACATGCGGCTGGGCACCGCAGCGCACCGTGACTCCGTGTGCTGGGAAGCGCACTGGAGTTGGATTCGGCCTGGGACCGGGAACGGGACCGGCACGGCGCTGCCCCGACCTGGGACCGAGAACGGGGTCGGCATCGGCAGTGCCAAGGCGAACGCGGACCCTGCCAGGACGGGGACTGGTGCTTGTCTCTGTGCTGGTGGCATCAGCGCTGGCATCACCAGCGTGGCCCTGGGCACTGCACTGCCCTGGGACAAGGGCCAGCGCTGGCACAGTCTGCACAGGGCCGTGTGACTGCACTGTTGGGACCAAGGCCAGAGCCAGCACATCTGCCTGAGGCTGGACCTTGCATTGCACAGGCACTGGCAGCATCACCACTGTGGGCCTAGTGCTGCCCTGTGCTGGCAGTGAAGCCAGCCCCAGCAGTGCTGGCCTGCAGCTTTTTATTCCAGTCCTCTGGGGCCAGGGCCAACAAGGGACTGGTGCACTACACTGCACTGCAAGTGGCAGTATCACCGCAGCCTGGACAGGACACTACACTGGGACCAGGATCAGCACCACCAGAACTGTCCTGGACACTGCACAGCTAGGATCAGACCCATTCCCCATCCATTCAGGGTCACATCTTGCCCTGCCAGGGCTGGGAACAAGTCACAGTTGGGTGCAGCATCCAAAAATGTCTCAGACAAGTGAGCCTGTCCCTGTGTGCAGCTGAGCAGTGTGCCTGTCCATGGGCAGTTTCCCTGTTCCCCTACCCTGAGGGGCACAGCTGTGCCCCTGCTCCAGAGAGGTGCCACTCTCCCTGCCTCAGCTCTTTGTGAATCACATTGTACTTGAAGCACAGATAAGCATGTGGATCCTACAGATGTGCTGTGCAATGCTAATGGCTGTGCCTTCTTGTTCCCTCTTCAAATCACCCACATTCCAGGTGGTCCTCACACCTCAGTCCCAAAATTTGGATGGGCACTCTTCTGTGCCTTATACACCTTCACAAAACACACTGCAAGGGACATTGCTGCCAGACCCTCCCAGCAATACACACAGGTGTCTTCTCCCTGTCCCCATCAGACCCAACCTGGTGTGGATCCATAGATGGTGGTTCCCATCTGTCTTGTGAGTGGGATGTCACACCAGCTCCCACAGGGCTGCTGTGCTCCCCAGTCCTTATGGGACATATCTCCTAGCCAAGACTCTTCCCCCCACCAAAGCAATCCCTTGGGGCCAGGGTGTTGACAGAGGGATTTGGTGTGAAAAGACAGACCCAAGGTACACCAAGGTACAACCCTGGCCACTCCCAGCCACTCAGATTTGGGAGAACAGGGCTACCAGGCCCCCACAATGTTCCTCCACTGGCTGGAGCCCCCTGACTGAGGACTTGCTCAGTGGAAGCATTCCACAGAGAATTCCAGGGAATCTCTAGCCATGTCGCAACTCATCCTGCAGGTCCCAGGGGTTAAGGCACCTGCAGTTGCACCTCGTGCCAAGGTTCCTGTCATTCCAAGTATGTGATTGAGAAGTGATTGGCAGTTGCCATGTGGGCTCTCTGTGCTGCAGGTCAAGACCCCACCACTTGTATTCCCAAGCACTGGTTCATGGTGCTGAGTCAGAGAGGCAAAGGGAGTGGGAAAACCAAAATGAAGTGAGGGAGCTGGTTTTCCCCAAGAGATCATCTTTACTTCTCAGTATCCTTCAGATCTCCCTTTCACAGTGCTGGTGGAGCACCAAGCACAGACCAAGCAGTAAATTGGACTGAGCAATGGTACCAAGCTGCAGGGAATGGAAGGGTTTGATGCTGGAGCCTTTAGTCCACCCTCAGGCTGGGCTGCCTAAGGGGAAGCCAGTGTGATATCAAGATTTATCAGTAAGCACAAAGCACATAGCAAAACCAGTGTGGGCTGCTGATGCAGGAGAGAAGCCAAATGGGGAGGGAAGTTCTGTGTTGATAGGTGTCAGCAGCAGCACTGAATCACCTTGGTTTGAAATCCAGCCTTGAACAGAAAACTCTGGAGAATGAGATAGCTGATGGCATGGTCCATATAAAAGCAGTCTAGTTATCTGGATATTTTTAAGTATTGTTTTTCCCCCTTGCCACTCATCTGGCATTTATTCATAAATGGAATTGCAGCAGATCTACATTTTTCACACAGTTTTGACCTTTGTTTCAGGTATGACCAGATGTGAGCAGACAAAGATCCGTATTCCAGATTAGCTCAGGTACTCAGCTCCTTCCAACCTGCTGCAGTTCCCATTGCTTTGGACACAAGGTCCATGCTGATCTGTTAAAGTGGTACCTGAGCAACTGCATTTTAGCTTTATTTCATCTTTGATCTAAACCTCCCTAGAAGCTTGCTCTTCTGCAGATGGAGCTGAATGGGCTTAGAAACCTGCTAGAACAGCCACCTGGGAACATGTCCAATTTAATCTGCAGGCAGAAATGTAGCTGAAAATGATCAAAAGATTTTATTAAAAACTGGGTTAATTGTGACTTGGGAGAATTTCTAACACAGACTAGCATGTACTTAGATCTGTGATGGTGTTTTTGCCTGGCCCTGACTTTCTTTGTGGAGTCAGATATCAACTGTGTGCACACCATGTGCGAAGACCATTGGAAAGGACAGTTAGGAGTAGATCAGTGATAACCAAGTAAGAGTCATGGATTCCACTTTAGTATTCTTCTTTTTAGGTCATTAAGGGAAAAACAGGGGGATGAGCAATTGAGAAACATAACACCTCATTGAGTAAGTCTTCTATATATTGACAGGAATCAAAGATGAGGCAAATAAATAGCCGGTGGTAGCAGTTAAGGATAGGAGTAGAAAGATGTGGAATGTTGGGAGGTTTTGGGTTTTTAATTTTTTTTTTTTTTGCTGTAGTTCTGTTTGCAGAAATCTCAGCCCCTACTTGACCCTCTGACTGGCATTGCACATCAGTGCCTTCCATGACACCAGCACAGAGCACACCTAATCCGGGCCAAGATCTGCAGCTATTCAGCAGCTGTGCCTTTTACCTGCTAAAATCTCCTGCAGGGCAGTGAGATTGCCTGGCTGGTCTGGGAGGCTGTGCCAGGAGGCTTGGCTGTAACAGGGAATGACTTCTTCTGCCTGTTAGAGAGGCAGAGGAAGTAGGCAAACCAAAATAAGGTGAGGGAGCTGGTTTTCCCCAAGAGGTCATCTTTACTTCTCAGTGTCCTTCAGATCTCTCTTTCACAGTGCTGGTGGAGCACTGTGAAAGTGCTCCAAGCACTGTGAAAGAAAGCTTCCATGCCACCAGCCTTTGGAAGCTGCCACACAGAGGTGGCATTTCCAGATCACAGTCACCAGGCTTCTCCACAGCTGGGAATGCCAGCATTCCCGTTGGGACTCCATAATGCCAGAGAGCCCTAAGAATGGAGAGAGGACTCAGTGAATGAAGGAAGAAATTCTGTGACCTTTTATCCAGCACCTGCCTTTCCTGGCACACTCAAAATACTTAAAAATGAGAACTGCTGTAACACCCCTTGGTTTTCAAAAACTCAACAGCCTGATGCCAGCCTTCACTCACTTGTTCAGAAGGTCACAGCTAGAACAAGTAGGCACTGCAAAATCTCAGGGACTCTTTTTCCCCTCTCTTCATCTCTTTTTGAGGCAAGAAAGGAGATTTGTGCTTTTGCTTGGGTTCAGCAACACATCTGAATGGGGTGATCAGACTGGATTTGGGTTGTGTTGCTGCTGGCCATGGTTTTCTCTGAGGAAAAAGGCAGCCAAAAATTGAGAGCAGGGAATGTTTTCGTAAATCATGAGCAAACCAAAACTTGCTGGTAGAAAAGGAAAATCAGCCTTGGTGGAAGAAAACCAGAGAAGGGTTCCCAAATGTCAAGGTCTGCAAATGAAGCAGGTAAGTTTTAAGGCCAAATAATTTAAATTCATACTTTCTTTTTTTGACAACTCATTTGTTTGTTTTGTGAAAAGCATTCCTGTGAAATCCTGAAAAGGGTAGAAGTCATCATTGATAGAAAACTTTTGAGCAATACTTGGGCAAACCAAGTGAAAGCTAATGTGCTCTCCGTGCCCCTGTCTGGCACCAGGTGGCACACGTGCTGCTGCTTGGAATTAAGGGCTTGGGCGAACCGAAAGTGACAGTCAAAACACAAGGAAGCAATATGGAACTACAGCAGCCATCTACTAATGCCAACTTTACAAGGAAATTGAAATTGTATTTATTCTTTCTGGTTACCTATAAAACACAGTTAAAAAGTTCAGCAGTGTCAGAAAATCTCACACAAAAAAGTGCCTGGTGATATTTTTAGAACAGAAAACCACTGTTTGTTTCTACCACTGCCAGAAGAAGCTTCATAGCATATAAAGTTATTTCAAGTTTTTAATCTTGAATATGAAATGTGATTAGCCTACCCAAACCCTGGAAATGAGTAGAGTTGGTGCTCAGGTAGTTTGGTGCTTGCTTAGGATGCCCAGACCATGACACTCTGAGCTTTTAGACTCTGTGCTGGGAGGCTGGACCAAGCTGTCTAAAAGAATTAGTTTCTCCATGACAGAAAAGAGCATGTCTCTGCTATGGACAGGGAATAAGCTCTGTGTTACCTGCTGTAAAACCTTGCTTACTCATTGTACAGGGTTTGCACCAAGAAGCTGGGGTGAAATCTGGTCCCTAGATTAACATAGAGGAAAAAGTGTTGTGATACTAACGCCAGGAATTCCACGTTACGGTAATGATGATGTTCACAGAACTGGCAAGCAAAAAGCGGTTGTGTAGCCCACTTAGAGACACCCCATTTTGAGCAGAGGGGACAGGGTGACTTTTGACAGCTGTGTGTATGGTCGTGTACGAGGGCACAATGTGTTTGCCACCTATTCACGAGCACGAGTACTGTCTGTGCATGAGGACTGTGCCACTGGCCGTGCTCACTTTGTGCTCAGTTGCTTTTTATGCTGAAGTGCCTGGCTGTACCTGGGCACCCACATTGTGGTGAGGATGCGAGTAGGGATGCACATCCCTGCAAGTGACTTCCCCTCAGAGGAAGGTGCTGGGTCTCTCTCTCCAGATGCAGGCGTGTCTCTCGGGGTGCTCTCAGGGGGGCAGGGTGTCCCTGGGGGCGGGATGCTCCCAGGAGCGCGGGGTGCTCGCAGGAGTGCGGAGCGTCCCTGGGCGCAGGCTGTGCGGGCTGTGCAGGGTGCGGCGCTGGCGGAGCCGCCCCGGCGGGGCAGCCCCTCCCCGCAGGCGGTCTCTCTCTCCTTCTCTCTCTCGCTCTCTCCCTCTCGCTCTCCCGGTCCGGGCGGGCGCGGCGGGGACAGCGGTGCAGGGCTGTGTTCCCCATGGCTCTGGCAGCCGCCCGAGCGCGGGCTCTGCGCGCCCTCAGCCTCCCGCGCCCCCCGGGCCGAGTCCCGGTGGCGGCGCGGAGCTGCTGCAGCCAGGCGGGGGCCCCCGGGGCGCTGCCGCCCGGCGGATACCGGGCCTGCCGGGAGCGGGCGGCCCGCGACCCCGCCGGGTTCTGGGCGGACGTGGCGCGGGGGTGGCTGCGCTGGGACAGTCCCTTTCACACGGCCTGCCAGCCCGGCGCTCCCGCTGGTTCCGCCCGCTGGTTCCTCGGCGGCCGCCTCAACGTCTCGGGTAAGGCGTCCCGGCCGCGCATCCCCCGCGCCCCGGCGGGGCCGCCCGCTGCTGCCGCCGGGCTGGACGGGAGGCGCCCCGCAGGGAGAAGTTTCACCAGCGCTCGTCTTTGGGGGTGAAAACGAGGATTTCGGTTGGGCGGCGCAGGGAGGAAACAAGCCGGGAATTGCGAAATGCTGGAACCAGGGAGAAAATCCGAAGCCGGGATAACCCCGGCTTAGCCTCTTGCCCGGGCGCTGCCTCGCGGGCGGCCGCCCTTCGACCTGAGGAGATCGGCCCCAGCTCCGTTGCTGGGATGCCCAGCTTGGGCTCTGCCGGCTGTGGGCTCCTGGTGCTGCCCGGCCCCGTGGTGGCTCAGGATGATCCACAGGTGGGGAACGGCTCCAGATTTTTACGGCAGAAGCTGCAGGGTTTTTTCTTCTTTTAAACGAGAATATTGGCCTTTTCCTCTGATGTAACCACTCAACATGAAACAAGAGTAAAATTTGCCGTGGCTGCCCTGACTGCCTTTGAGTTTTGTCCATGCCATATCTGCCTTGAAGGCTCTTCTGTGCTGTGGTAGTGCTTCATCCAGTGGGAGTGAGCCCCAGCCCCTCCCAGGGTATCACTCATGATGTCTTTTAACAGGGATGAACATTGCTGACCTTCTTTTCCCATTCCTCGGGGAGAGCACCTGTTCAGTAGTGCAGTAACTGTAACATCTCTGGCCACTTATTTTTTTGACAGCCGAAGAGGAAGCCCTCCTCAGATGTTCCATAGAACATAAGAGAGTGTCTCCTCCCAGGGGATGATGCCCAGCAGTGGGTCCCAAGATTATGGAGGTGTCTGTACAGCCCTGTGTCCAGCATGCAGCAATCAGGATTTTAGCCAGAATTTTGTTTTCATTAATTCCCATTGAGAGGAAGATCTTGTCTGAGCACAGCCTATTAGGGATCTATTTCTTTCCTCTGTAGAGTGGGATCAACACTTTCTTCTGGATCCCATGTCAGATCTTTGATATCCAGATATTGCTTGGCCTTTGGTCTGGTTCCTCAGCTGACAGAAAATGCCACTTAGTTTTCTTTGCATACATAAAAGGAAATCTTTGAAACAGATGCACAGAATTAAACAGGTTTGCTGTTGCTGTTTTTTTTTTCCAAGCATGATGAAGGCAGTACTTTGTCACAGCCAAGTGTCTGTTTTTTCAATTAGGAGACTCTGATGTTGTCCTTTCACCTCTTGATTTGAACACTGGCTGCAGAAACATGGCAACAGTTCAGATTCCTGATCCAGAACATCCTGTGTGCATGTCTCTCAGCACAACTGAACCATGAGCAACTGAGTCATCTGATGCTCTTTGCTTGGGGGCCCTTGCAGTAGGATTCTGGGGACCTGGGAGCTTCAGGGCTTCTGGATTTCTTGAACTGTAATTCCTGGCCAGGAGAATAACCTGGCAAACTACTGCATTTACGACCAGGACACATTGTCGGGAGTTTGTCTTACTGAGATGAATTGTTTCTGAGCAGTCAAGGAAGCAAGAAAATGTATGGAGAAACCACTAGGGTGTAGTAGTAAGGGGAAGGTCACAATTCTGTTTTGTAAAATGAGCAAAAGGCTCTTGTAAGCCTGAGATCAGGAAGGAAATAATAGCATTTGGCTCTGGTTCACCTGCCGATTCTTACTGAGCTAAAGCTCCCGCTTGGAGCTTTCAGCCAGGGCTTTCTGCAGCAGAAATTTCCTCTGAAGGCCGGTGTGGCTGCTCAGGAGTAAGAAAAGTTGCTAGGGCAATGAATGCCACTTCACATAATTTACAGTAGTGTGTTACATTATGTGAGGGTGTAGCTGCGAGGAGCTTGGAGGTGGGAGCTGCTACTTGTGGACCGAGATATAGCAATGAACACAGGTAGAGGAAATTCCCTACTAGAGCTTTTGTCCTCTTGTATCGTATTACAATGGTTTAAGAAATAACTTTGTCTCTTTTATTTTTATAGTACTGCTGCAGGATTTTGCATTAAAAATAAAAGACTTTAAACAGCTGAAGAATGCTTTTTCAAATTTTTGAGACTAACACTTGGTCTTGTAATGAAATGTGTTAAATTCTGAGGAATTTCTTTCTCTGTGCACCTTTAGGGGCTCATTCCCACCCCCGTGTGGTGGTGTGATGGTGTGATCACACAACAGCCAAAGCTACTACAGCACACAGCTTTTTAAATTTATCTGGAAAAATGAAGTCCTCTCCCATTAGTATTAATATTTCCAATAAATAAGACCTGAAATCCAGAAATTTTTAAAAAGGTTTTCTCTGAGTTACACAGCAGTGTCCCTGACATGTTGCCTATTAAAATACAGTAACTGCCTTTGAAAGATTAAAATGCAATAAGTAAGTGTCATATAGTCTTGGAATTAGTACTTAACAAGTTCTCTATCAGGCAGGTTGCTACTGGACGTGCAGGCAGGTTTCTTTTGTGAATTATTTAAATTTCTTCAGGTTGGGTGCTCTCCCTAAGTCCTCCACTTAAAGCTGCTGAGGGGGAGAGATACACCTTTAAAAGGGAATTTTATACCTTTAAATTTTAGGAGATGGAATACACAGCCTGAGACACATTAATCTTTCCCACAGATCTGATAATTTGTAGATGTCAGAACTTTGAGTTTGCCATATGTCCTACAGTTTTAGATATTTTCAGTTAGCTGAGGCTCAGCTCTTTGTTATACCCTGGAATAAAAATGTTTCACATGAGCTTTAATTAGAAAATCCAAATTGTGCAGTGCTAAATATGCCAGCTGGAGTAGACTATCCGAGTTCCGTAGTGAAATGCTGCTCTGGGGAGCAAAAACATCAAAAGGGTGTCTTGCCTTTGTGCTGCTGGGAGCAGGGGAAGGATTTGGGCTGGCTTAAGTTTAGCCAGTGGAACAAAGCTGAGCTGAATTAGCCATGGCCTGTCATGGATATCCATCTCTAAGGCCACTGTGCCAATTAAGTGTAGAATTTGTTGTATAGTTTTGCTGGAGCTGCAAATGCTCTCAGTTCCTCTGTTATACGTTAGTGTGTGCCTAGCAACCTGAAAACTGATGTTTCATCTTGCACTTGCTTGCTGTTGCACTTGACCAAGCTAGGTTTACAAAGCACCTTTCGTATGATCAGGCTTTGTTTAAAACCTTGGGTTTTTTTTCAGTAAATTGCTTGGATCAGCACGTCGAAAAGTCTCCGAACAGAGTGGCTTTGATTTGGGAGAGAGATGAACCTGGAACTGCAGTGCATGTGACATACAGGTATGGCACCTTCTCACTATGCCTGGCAGTGTGGGGGAACAGGAAATGGGATTTTTTCACCTGACAGTTTCCTTTTTGCTTCCTGGAGATATGCATGGAAAAATTTCTGTGAGTAGCTTCTGGTTTCAGCAGAGCAGCAAATGTCTTGGTGCAAACATCTTGTGTTGGTAGTCAACAGCTTGATACTGACCCCTGGCTGGAGGGGATTTTAAGCTCCCCATGTTTCTCTTTTCCATTCTCAGTGCATTTTAGAGCAGCCTTGAAGCTGCTCTGAGTGACACTGACTTGTAATTGATGCTTTAGATTGCAGGGTTTTTTAGAATATGGCAGGTTTATATTTCTCTTCTCCTTGCTATGTGCCCTCATTTAGGAGAAAGTCCTAAATTTTACATAATCTCTGTCTCTACTGAGATTTAAGTGTTTCCCAGACTTGTATGTTCCTCAGTGCATGTTTTAGGGAGTCAGATGTTTGAGCTGCTGAATCTCAGGGAGCCAGATGTTTGTTCTGATAGATCAGAAAGCAGAAGAGATGAAGAAGGTCCTAGCATTAGACCTTTACAGAGTGTTTTCTGGAACTTGTTTGGATTCTTAGAACTCTTTGGGTCTGAATGGGTTCTGGTGGTCTGATTCATCTCCAAAATTTATTAAAGCTCCTGGAAACATTATTCATTGGAGTGAGGAAAGTGGTCAGCAGGGAGGAGTGGGTGTGAAAATAATTTTGAGAGGTTATTGCTTCATGCAACAGAAATAAACACTGTCTGATATAAATCTGTGAAAGGAGTTATATTTGTTTTAATCTTGATATTGTTATTTGGCAGGGTGTTTAGGCCTGTTATGATATAAATATGTTGTAATGAATTGGGTAGCTTGGCTAAGTGCTTTTGCATTTTGTCATTCTGGTGGTAATGGAATCAAAGGTTTCTCCAAGAGTCTGTGTATGGTATGTTTTTCTCCATATTCTATGAATTTGTAGTTTTACCTCTTTCTTTATGCCTCAGGAATGAAAACTAGGGGTAGGAAAGAGGAGACAGTTGTGCTCAGATCAACCTGATAAGAGAAGCAGCCCAACAGACAGCACAGCCTCATTCAAGGCAACCCAAACCTCCCCCTTAGGCTGCTATTTGAAATGTAGTGAGCTGCTGCAGACATTCAAACATCTTATCTGCAATCTCTGGAGATAAAGGATAGCCTTTCTGAACAACAGAACTGGTTTTTTTTCCTGACCATGCCAAAATGCATTTGGAAGAAAGTGTATTTTCAAGCCTGTGGAATTGTGTTTGCTGTCACATGAAGACAAGTAACCCCTATCTCAAAACTGAACCCTTCTTTGTGCAACCTTACAGAGATACAGTAATTGGTATCAGAAAGGAGAACACACAAGTGAAAGATATATTGGCAACCTCTATTTTCAAATCTTCTGCCTGTATTTGAGAGCCATGTTTCTGTTTCTGCCTGATACTCTGGGTGAGATGTGACTGCGTTTGAGTTTCTCAAGAGACTTTGGTCCTACCACGTGGTAAAACAGGTCACTTGGTTCTCTGCTTATCTCATTATGGCAGGAATAGCTTTATTGAAAACAGCAGTAGTCTATGACTATTGAGCCTTTTCTGTGGCCTTTGGGCTGCATTTTTACAGGTTTTAAATGGAACAGGATGCTTTTTCCCACAGTGTGTTGGCAGTGGACTTTCCTTTGAGACAGAGCTTAGTTGAAAACCTTTTGCAGTAGTGCCTTATTTGAGCTAGAAATTTTGTGAGGGAAAACATATCAGAGAAGGAAGTGGCTCAGGAGCTGGAATGCTGGTTGAGTAGTGCTTGGTGAGCCTTCTGTAGCACATCAGCCTCAGTGTAAAGAGAGAATGAGAGGGATGCTGGACATGTCTTGGCAGGAGATGCCCCTTTCCTTAGTATCTGTTTGCCCTGCTAATGGCATAGCAGCCTTAGAGTAAGGACTTAGCACTCTAGGAAGCCAAAGACTTTAATTTGGGCACTGCCTTATGGACCAGCTTTGAGTAAGGTTGTGCATTCAGCCGGGAGAGAGCTGTCCAGGGCTTATGTGCAACATACTGCAAGGCACCATTTTTTGGCATTATCTGCTTTGCAAAGCTTGCTGCTGTGAGCTGCTTCTCCTCAGAGATAAGCCCTGGGTGACACAAGGAAATATGCAGCTGCTGGCCTGGGTCCTCTGGCTTCTCCTTTGGGGAGTTGCCAGGGACAAGAAAACAGCTGAGTGCTGGCCTTATTCCCATCGCAGCCTGCAAAGGAAGAAGGTGGCTGTGCAGGAAAAGGGCTGGAACAGGCTTTCTCCTCCCTGGGGAAGGGAAAAACCTTCATCAGTGGGATGTCCTCCATGCACTGTCAGGAAACGCAGCTGTACTGCAAAGTACTGTCCCAGCTAGCTCATCCTTGGCAGCCTCAGTTTGCCTCCACTGTGGTCAAGGAGCTGGGCTGGGCCATCAGTCAGCTCACATCCCTGTGCACACTTGTCAACAAGGTGGGTTGTATTTGTGCAGCAGAGTTCAAGTGCTGTGTGCTAGGGGAAGTATCCAAACATCTGCTGGTGGGCAAAGATACCCAGAATCATAGGTGAAACATTTTGTTTTTTGCACCAAGAGATGATGGCTGCGCTTACAAGCTCAGTTGTGATGATCTTTTTCACTGCTGAGTTTTGTTCTGTCTCTCTAGCTGATGCAACTCAGCCTTTCAGGAAAAAAAAATTCACTGGTCATTCTTGCTTTTCACTTCCTGGGGCTTTCATTTCTATCAAGTAGAAATTTAGCTGAGTTTCAGATTATCTCTGGTTTTGAATGGGAAGGCAAGACTTGGGTTTTTACTGCATTGTAATAACAGGGAATACAGCCCTCTTGGGCATTGGTGTCTGCAGTCTGCAAAGTGGGGACAGGTTATGTAAATCAGTTATCAAGAGGCTCTCTGGGTCTCCAGAGTCTAAGCCACCAAAAACTCATTGGTAGGGTAGTGGCTTAGCAGCACTGTGGTGCTGTGAGCTGACAGCTGAATTTATTGTCAGAAGGGTGCAACCAGACCAGGTGTGTTTTGTCCTGCCCTGTGGATATTGTCAAGGCTAAGGGCTTTTGAAACCTTGCAGAGGAATTTCCAGTGCATTGCTAAGCCTGGGTTTTCAAAGGTATTGTGCCTTATAAAAGCAGGTGAAGTTGGTGGCCAGAGCTGGTGGGTTGCAGTCTCTGTAGGTTCAACAGCAGGAAATGTTGAAAACAGTAGCTAAAGCTATGCCAGCCCTCCTTTGTCTGACATGGAGTTACTTATTCTCTCTGGTGTTCCCTGGTTTAGCATTTTATCCACCTGTGACCCAGCGGATTTGCAAAATCCCATGGCTGTTGTCAATGGGAGCTATGGGAAGTGGGCAGCAGAATGCATTAGCTAACCTGCTTTTCAAAAGGGTTGCAGGTCTCAAAAGAAGGGTGATCGCTTTTGTACAGAAAATGTTGCTGCCAGAGGGAAAGTTCAAAATGCAAAATACAAAGTAAGGAGAGAGGAAAAGTAAAGGACCAGAAATTAGGGTCCTAGGTAGGTGGGATAGAAGTGGTTGGACATCTTAATGAGCAACATGACAGCTATGCCTTTAAAAAGACAATGGATTCCTCAGCCTGAGCTAAAATAGATTAAATTGTATTAGAGATCACAGTGAAGACTGTAGCTGGAAGCCATGATGCTACTTGCCATGGGCAGCAAAACTCTTTTCCATCTTTCCAGAGCTGCCTTTGTAAGTTCAGGTTGGAAGTAAATCTTGCCCAGGGTTTCAGCTTTCCCCATCCAAGACAGCTAATGAATTTTTCACTTTCTCACCTGAGAAAGATTACAAGGGGTCTCCCTTGCCTTGGCTTCGGGATGTCTGCAGGAGGGCTGGGCAATTGTGCTCTAATGCCCAGTTTGGACATTTGAGCTGAATTTTCAAACAGTTTCACCCTAACCCAAACTATGGTTCCAGGAAATAAACTGATTGCTGCAAGAAATACCCAACCCAGCTTTTGTGCCATGACAGCAGAGAACATGGCTTGGGCTAAGGCTCTAAACCAGATATTGTCAAAGCCTGTGTATGGCACTGAATGTATTAAGAAAAAGTCTAGAATAATTTTGCAAAAGGCTGCTTCCCAAAGAAGGTCTTGATGCAACTTTTTTTGATATAAAAGGAACTGACTTTGTTTAGAAAGCTGTATGCTGTGGCAAAAGGTAACATCAGACTTACTGGAAGGCTGTTTCTGCAAAGCATCCTGAAATGCGTCATAGAAGTGACACATGGTGCTGATGGCTTTTACAGAAGTTGTTCCAGACACTGCACTAAGCGATGGGGTCTGGAAACAAAACTGTATCTAGGGAGGGATCTGGGAGAAATACGGTCTGTTGGTTCTGTTGGAACAGAGATGTAAGGACAGGGAGATGAGTGCTGTCTGTTAGATTAAACAGAAGGACTGGCCTGAACAATGACCTGCTGGCTCTGTTGAAGGGCCAGCCTTGTAGGTCTTGTGCTTAGAAGTGATGTGGTGGTAGCTGAAGAGATGAATAGGGAGTGATGAGTCTGGAAGACAACAGGCTCAAAGCCTTATCTACGGGCAGAATGGGAACACACCTTACATAGAAAGACACAAGAGTTAATTACTTAGTTTTAGCCCTTAACACTCTAAACTTACATAATCATACAGAAAGAAATAGGTCCTGTTGCTTACCACTGATCCCACATTTGTCCAGCAGCAGGTCTACATGCCTCTTACTGGTCCTTTGTGTTCATTAATGCCTCTGCCATTTTCCTGACTTGCTTTGTTCTAAATGCACACACTGGATCTACTGCTCTTTCTCCTCTGCAAATGGTCTCCCCTTCTGGGTCCAGCTGGTTGCTGCTTCCCCGTTTCTCCGTTCTGCTCTGACACTTTGCCCACTGGAGCAGTGTTCTGCTGTCCAGTTTGTTCTCTTATTTGCTCTTAGCTCTTACAATTTGCTTTTGCAGAGGATCCTCAGACTGTTGTGCCATGAACTGACTCCACAGTTTCTCATCTGTCTCTGTCAGGAGGGGCTGGCCACTTCCTTTTGCTTGCAGCACATTTCCTTCTCCTGCAGTGGCTCTGCTGTCTCCTGCTGTCTCCCCTGCTTGCACAGAGGGACTCAAGTGCTCCAGGACCCTGTGTGTGCCCCATGGCTTTATTCCTCTCTGGTGGTTATTCCTGCCTCCCTCTGCCAAGTGCAGTGCCCTGCTCTGAGTGGCTGCACTGGAAATCCTTGGGAATGCAGGAAGCTGGTGGATGTGCCATGCTAACAACACACCCTCCTGGGCAGCATTCCACGCCATTGTCTCTGTGTCAGGGATGGGGCACTGCTGGCTTTGAGGGTTTCAGTTACTCTTGGCTCTTCCGACCTTGTGTGATGGAGGAACTACAATGCCAAGCTTGGCAGTAGTAGCAGATGGGGAGGTTGATGATGGCTGTGGTTTCCTCCTGCTCAGTTTGTTTAGGTGCAGTGACTCTGCACAGTGCTCATTCCTCCCCAGAATGTGTCTGGGTTGAGGACTGGCAGTGTGGAATATGCTGGCATGTACCAACTGCCTGCCTGTTCGATAAAATGTTTTTGAAGGAGTGAGGGAGTCAAGAGAAGGATTCCTGACACAGTATTTCTGCTATCTCTCTTTCCTGAATTGGAGAGCAAGCCTGACTGCCACAGGAGCCAAAAGACACACCTAATGCTCAAGGATTAGTGGATTTCTTTGTTGGAGTTCTTGGCTTCACCTTTTCCTTGCCTTTGTGTCCATCCTCTCATGTGCTGCAGCTCTGAGGGACCTCCAAGGCCTTTCTATCCCAGCATTTCAGCATACAAAGAAGAGGCAAATAGATCCATGGGTAAAGACTGGTCCATATTGTCTATCACCTTATTTACACATGTTCATGAAGCAAATGTTAATTAGGGGTTGATCATAAAAAACAGTAAGAGTACCTGCCATTGTGGTTACCGAGTCCTGAATAAGCAAAAGGAACAAGACAAATAATGGAGTTGCTCAGCAAATGCATCTCAGACAGAGATACTCTGTCATTTCTGTATAGCAGAAAGAGGCTGCAGCTCAGAAAGCACTTGAGTATTTTCCATTGCAGATAAGTAGTTTTCATTTTACTTTCTCACAGCTGTCTCTCTGGGGCTTGTTTCCCTTCATGTGCTCTGCAGTTGAACAGCTTTTGTTTTTCCTCTTTGTTATTTATCTGCACTGAAGATTTTCTTTAATGCAGCACCAGATAAATTCCAGACCAGAAAATGTGTCCTTTTAGGACAAGGCACTAAACCAATGGTTGTGTGGGAATTGATTATTGCTGAAAGTTGTTCAGTTCATTAACACAATAAAAGCAAAAAAATAAATCTAACTGAGTGTGCACTTCCATGGTCTTGAGGGGCTTGGGAAGAGGTGTTCAATGTTGTGCTTTAGAGTTTAGGCTGATCTTCCACTATAAGGGATTGGGGAGAATTCAGTCTGGGGTGCAGCTACTCCATCCCTACTTTCTGCATGCTTGTGGTCACTCTACATGGGCAGCTGTTACCAGCTACTGCCAGAGAGCAGGTGCTGAACACATCTGGCCACCTCTCTGAGTTCAGAAATGGACTATTTACTTGATGTTACAAGAATAGTCTTAGAATAAATAATACAAAGTGCTGTGCCTTGAATTTGAGGCTCATTTTCCTTGTCTTGTCTCTTGGTTTAAGACAAGTTAAGAGGTGGACACTCCAAAAATTACTAATTCTCAGCCCATAGTTTTGATTAGATATTTCCAAAGCAGAGCACTTCAGCTTTTATTTCCAACTTGCAAGGGTTAAAACAACAAAAAAACCCCTTTATGAACTAGAAACAACTTTTCATTTTATTTGCAGCTTAGCTACCAGTTGAAAATTGGGGTTGTTTTGTAGCTATGGCCAGTTCAGGGAGAAGAGGATACTTAAGATAACGATTCATGCTTTACAGCTTATTAGGGAATGCAACCCCATAAAATTAATTTCTTTGTTAAAAGGTATGGGGGTCCCTGGTGGTATAGCTTAGAACCCCTAAGGGTTCACAGATAGATAATGAACATGCTGGAGAGTATAAGATGACTCTCTTCTCTGGGCCTTGGTACTTGGAGAGCTTGTGAACCCGAAGGACAATTGTCATTCCTGGCAGACTCTGCCAGTCTGTTCCTCTGAGCTGATGATTGGCACCAGAAGGAGAGCTCTGCTGCCCCTTGTTAGCTCCTCCCTTGGCATGAGACCACTCCTCACCTGGCTCAGTAACCCTTGTTCCCAGAGTTCTTCCACTGAAGGCATAGAGAGCTTTTCAAGTCCATGTCAGCATCTTGGTCCCAGCTACACCTGCTATTGTGTTACCCCTGTGCAGGCATCAGAATAAGGGAATGTGCAAGCCCTTGCTCACAAAGTGCTTTTTCATTCCTTAGAGGAACATTTTTGCTATTGTCACCATGTCATAGCAGAGTCCCATGAAAAGAGACTTTGTTCCTGTTCTTGGTGCTCCTGAGTTTCTCTGTGCAAGAGTGGCAGCAGTACCTGTGTTCTGCAAGGCTGTTGGGACGCAGGTGATCCAGCTTTGATGAGAATCCTGTAAAATCTGTCCCACATACAAGTGCCTCCAGACTTCTCCTTTCTTTCCTTGTGCATGCAAATTTGATGCTTACCCTTGCAATTTAAAGAGGAGCTCCTGGTTGTGGAGCACTTCCAGCTGTTGCCCAACTTAAACAGTGTGGCGAGTCTTTAGACAACACTTCCATTTCATCTTGTGTTTATCCCACTTGTGTTCCCAGTAGCTTCTGACTGAGCCTCATGGGTAAAAAAGGCATCAGGAGTGGCTGAAATAAACCCTGA
Organism: Pseudopodoces humilis; assembly: GCF_049639895.1. Lineage (NCBI taxonomy): Eukaryota > Metazoa > Chordata > Aves > Passeriformes > Paridae > Pseudopodoces > Pseudopodoces humilis. Next base: position 11,635,150 of record NC_142202.1, read on the forward strand.
TTTCTGGAGGCAGTGTGACAGCACCTGGCTTGCTGGCTGCTGTGGCCAAATTACAGCCTGGCAGCTCTGGACAGCGCCTGCGGCTCTCTCTCCTGTTCTTCTGCAGCAAGTACCACTCTGTCCTTTTTCTTCTCTCTATAATGGCAGGAGAAGCCTGGCTACCAGCATGCCCCAGGCCACCCTTCTTTAAGATGCCCTGTCCTGCTGAGATGAGATGCAGAGGTGATCATGAAGTCTCACTCTGCCCAATTCATCTTTTCTTTGCTCACCCCAAGTAAATCAGGTTGTGCAGTCACATGACAACATTCCTTCTGTGCCACAGGGAACTTCTGGATATGACTTGCCGCCTTGCCAACACCCTGAAGAAATATGGGATCCAGAAAGGGGACAGGGTGGCCATCTATATGTCTGTGTCCCCCTTGTCAGTGGCAGCCATGCTGGCTTGTGCCAGGATTGGTGCTGTTCACACCGTGGTCTTCGCTGGATTCAGCGCCGAGTCCTTGGCTGGGAGAATCATGGACTGTGAGTAAATGCAGACTGGGGAACAAATGCCTCTGTTTCAGTGCTCCAAGGCATATCCCAGCCCTGTGTTTTCTTGGCAGAAAGAGTTTTCTTGGTTCATTCTCGCCTAGCAGGACAGTTCACTCTCCCCTGCAGAGTGCAGTGAGGAGCCTTTTCCTGAGTGACACATGCAGTGTCCTCTGGCCTTAGAATACTTAATAAATTGCTTAACATTCAGTGTGCACCAGGTTATTGCCTGACAGCAGTGAAGCTGGAAGGAAAACCAGAGCTTAGGGATAGGGCCTGATTTGTTGTTTTGCAGTATAATTGCAGTGTTTCTTTGATACTCTTGGACAGTACTAATTCTGCATTCTCAATTGGGATCCTGTGATTTATGTATAGTACTGGAAGTGTTGGCAGCCTGCCCCTGCTCTGTGAGCCCTTGTACCAGCAGACAGAGCTGTTCTCAGCCCCAAAGTACTTGTATATTGTGACTAGGTAAAAAGTGATGCTAAAAATAGCAACAGAAGAGGGAAATAGCCAGTGGCTCATGTTCTAGCAGTCACATCAGTTTCTTTGCGGCTAGTGTGAGGGAATAAATCTTACAGGAATTGTCATGTTCTTTTCTTCTTTTTAGTGAAATTGATCTGCAGAGAGCAAGTACATGTTTTAGTTATCCCTCACACAGGGGACTGGGAAGAAGCTGTTCTGCATGTCAGCTTTGCAAGGCAGGGATAGATGATTTAAACTGCAGAATGACACTTAGGCTGGATGTTGGGAAAGACTTCCTCACATTCATAATAGTCATTGGAGTTGACTGCTGGAGAAAGGGTAGGTTAGATGCCATTGGAGTGTTTTGGGAAAATTGAAGGGGTAGCTGCCAGAAGTGGTTTAGCTGAAGCAGACCCTGCCTTGAGGTAGGGGTGATGGACTGGATAACCTATGGAGGTCCCAGCTACCCTTAATCTCTGTGTATCTCAGGTTTTAAAGTGTTTTCATCAGTGACACTGACTGGTTTTGACTGACAACGGTTCTGAGTATTTGTCACATTTGTTGTCCTATACATCACCCCCAAAGTAATGAAAGCTGGGTGTGCATCCTAGCCTGGAAGACAGGCTGGCATGTCTGCTAATTCTTTCTCTTTTAGCTGGATGCAAAGCAGTTATCACATACAACCAGGGAGTCAGGGGAGGCCGAATCACAGAGCTGAAGGCAACTGTGGATGAAGCTGTGAAGAGCTGCCCCAGCATCAAACATGTGTTTGTGGCCCAGAGGACAGATAACAAAGTCCAGATGGGTGACCGTGATATTCCCCTTGACGAGGTATGTTGTTGTTGCATAACTCCTTTTAGGTCTGAGTGTTGGCTAGGATAATATTTCTCTCCATAAGTGCTTTTGGGACCTGAGTTCTGCTCCTTACAACATCTGGATCTTCATCCTCAAATGGACTGCCTGTATTTACAGTCTGCTAGGATTGTGAGTTGAAGCAGCTCAATCTGTCTGGTTTATCTCAGCAGGGGTTATGCTGCTCCATTTAAGAAGTCTTGCAAACAGTGCTGAGATTTAAGGAGTGTTTCCTGAGACCCAGAGGTCATGGAGACCATTGTGGCTGTTGCTATTTTACCGTGTTCAGGCACTGTGTTATGGATTGCATGTGCACTCAGTCTGGACACTGTTGAAAGGCAGTGCAGAAATAATGAAGTTCCTAGAGAGGCTTCATCCAGCCATGAACAGTGTTGTGATTGCCCCATGGTGGGAGAAAAGTGATGGCTTGGGAATATTTAGGGCCTGTGCTTCCTGGGGAAAAAAACAGCAGTTGTTTTTATGTGTTTAGCTGGCACACATGGGACTCCAGCCTAATGCAGAAGTAGTTTTATCAGTTTGCTGGCAGCAGTAAACAGGAACTACTCATGCTAATAATGCCTGGAAAAAGCTAATCTGCTGGCAAGATAATTGCTCAAGAGTCTCTGTGCTGGTCACATGAGATAGGAATAAGTTAAACAGAGAAGACAGGTTTTACTCAGAAATTGTCTTACTCCTTACATCCACAAAGGATGTTCTGATTATTTTCCTTAGTCTGCAAACATTCTGAGGTGCTCTGGTGATCCAAGAGCTGAGCTCATCCCATTTTCAGTTTTGGGATCTGAAACAAAACAAGAATTAAGCAGTTAATTCTTTAATTAAGAATTAAGCAGTTAAGATGTTTGACTATCCTTACTGATCTTTACAGCAGTAGTACTTTCCAGCACTTGTGCAATGCCTTACTGCAAAATTTAAGCTCATGTTGTAATAGAGCATATGAGGATTCCATCTTTATTTCAAAAACTGACAAGTCAGCCTGAATTGGCAGTGCTGAAATGTCATGAGAAATACCTGAGATGAGCAGCAGTGCTGTAACTCAAAGGCTAAGAATTACATTTTATGAGCTCTTCATATTTTATTAAGCTTTGTTTGTCAGACATTTTTAAACAGCTAGGCCTACTGATGGTAATGAATGTTCACTTGTAAATACAGTGTGTTCTCATAAAAAGGCAGTACTAAGAAATTCCTCCAAGGAGCCACCTAATAACTCCTACAGGAATCATTGTTCATCAGGACAGTACAGAGCTCTGGAGGAGCTGTGACCTAGCAGGACATTGCATGCTTCCCTCCTGTAGTTCTAACTGTAGGGATGAGGAGAGATCTCACCCAGCTGGCAAAACAGGGGAGTATGAACAGAGTGACAGAGGCAGAAGAGTAAAGCACTCTTGTTCTAGGTAGAAAAATTAGAATTTGAGGATTAAGTGGATAGGACAGTCATCCACTTCTGGGGCCAGGGAAGGGAGATGAATGCACAGTTTAACTGTAGCAATGCAGTTTTTAGAGGAAAAAGAAGGTCCTAAGCAGTACCCAGTCAGCCTTGCTGCTGCTGTCAAGTGTTTGCAGTCACATTTTGGATTCCTACCAGCAGCTTGCAAAGGCTTGAAATGTAAGCAGCTATAAATTACCATTCCCCCCCCCCACCCCTGAAATATTATTTTATCTGGCCAGTTCTTATTGACTTCTCTGCCCAGCAGAGGTACTGGTGGGAATGTTAAATGCTATGTACCCACAGGAACCTTTCCAGCAGGTGAGCCCATATAGGCTATGATATATCCACGGACATTTGTGAGGGGCAACAGCAATGGAGGCTCTTGCCTCTGGATGATGTTGCAATGCTTACAAGAGGGAGTGATGGTTGGCTCCATGTAATGAAAATCTGTCATTACCACCTTTTCTTTCTTAGGAGATGACCAAGGCAGATTCCATCTGTGCTCCAGAGAGCATGGACAGTGAAGACATGCTCTTCATGCTGTACACCTCGGGCAGCACTGGGAAACCCAAAGGAATTGTTCACACCCAGGCTGGATACCTGCTGTATGCTGCTGTCACGCACAAGGTAACTCAGCTGTCTCCTCTGGGACAGGTTCACTTACCTTCCAGCAGTGCCAGCAAGAGAGACCTGGGTCAGGGAGGAATGCTGGATTCTCTGCTTGCTGCCCAGGTGGCTTATTGGTTGTAAACAAGCTGGAAAACATCTGAACTGTGTAATTATTCTTCAGGATTTGTTCTGAGGAATATGATACTATGCAAACCTGTACCTAGATTTATGAAAGCAAGGAAATGGCAATGCTGCTCTTTTATTTAAAATATGCCAATGTTGGCTGCCCAAAACTTGCAGCTGAGGAGATTTTGGAAAGTATCTTACTGGCATTGGCAATGTGGATATTACTGTAGTATTTTGCTTTGGGCTGCCTGACTTACTTATTTCAGAGAGGATCTGGACTCTTAAAACAGTGTCTTCACATAGTACTTGTTGTCTGTAGAACAAAAATTGTATTTCTCCTCTTGTGGTTGCACCTCTGTTCTGCTTTTCTGGGTGATCTAGGGAAAATGTTTTAACCTTTCTCATGAAAATGGAGAGTCAAGGCACTGCTTCTTGAAGCTTCTGGTCTGAGCTCTGCATATGAAAAGGTAACAGTGAAATGAGGAGAGGACTGTGGTGAAAGATCTCCATCTGGCTTTAGTGGTATCATCCTGTTTGTAATCTCACACAATTCATGTGAAGGTTTTCTTTCTTTAGGCTGACATGGTTGAATTTTTAGAAGATTTGAATGTTCAAGTGTCAGACTTCTCTGCATGAAGGGCATTTGTTACGTCAGCTTTTCTAAGTGACAGCATAAACACCAAGGCATCTCTTTCTTAGTCCAGAAGGCAGATCTGCACCCTGGTGTGTTTTCTGCACCTGCAGAGTGCATGAGAGGGAAAGGCACTTGGAAAAGTAAGAGGTGAGAATTGTCTTTTCTAGGTAGAGGGATCAGCTGGCCTGTGTGATCTCTGTGGTCTTTGCATACTCACATGTGACACTCTTGTCACACACTCATGGGGTGTTTTTTTAGTTCTGATCCATAAACCTAACTGCTTATTAGTCAGGACCTCTTCACCATATGGTAGAGGAGTTAGATTTACAGTGGGAAGCTTTTTCCATATCCAAGACAAGTTAATGAGTTCTTCAAGATCTTTACCTTGAATTAGATGAGCAAGGAGAGGGTAGCGTCTGGAAAGTGATGCACTCCTATAGAGAAGCTGAGCAGCTAAGAATATTTCTCAGTAAATGTTTTATGGGCACCTAAGAGTTCCTCCAGATCTCTCATGGAAATCTGTTGATATTGGGGAAGGGTCTGAGACTCTGTGGTCTGCAGTTTCCCTGTGCCTCAGAATCAGCTCTACCATGTGGACCACCTGCAGCAGGCAACCTGCTCCAAGGCTCTGAGCTTTGGTTGCAGCTTTGTTGCTCCAGCTGAGCAGCTACTGGTACAGCTGTGCTTCCTGTATGTTTGCAAACATGCCAGGAGCCTGGGAGCCCTGGTACTGGTCTCTCCGACTCACTTCCTCACCTTGGGCTGGTCTTCATGTGGCTGTGTTCCACACACCCTGTGCTCTCTGCTGCTCCCATCTGGATGCCCAGTCCAGCACCTTTCCTTTGAGCACCTGCCAACAGGAAATCAGCTGGCCTTACATTTATCTTTGCAGTATGTGTTTGACTACCAGGAAGGCGATGTTTTTGGCTGTGTGGCCGACATTGGCTGGATCACAGGACACAGCTATGTTGTGTATGGACCACTCTGCAACGGAGCCACCTCTGTCCTGTTTGAAAGCACCCCAGTGTACCCTGACCCAGGTGAGGAAGTGGTGGGAAAAGGTTTGGCTAGATGTGGCAGAAGAGGTTTAGAGACCTGTCCAGCATGACCTGCCTTCTCAGGAGAGGTAAGCTCCATTGCTTTGGATCATGTGTATACAACACTTGGGAACATCTGTGAATCCAGGGTAGGAAAAAAAACCCTGTCATTGCTTTTGCTTTGCACTCACAGTAGTAACAGCTCAGTCTTTGGCTCTTAACCTTTCAGCTGAGTGTCTGCAGCAGTATGTCAGTGCTGGAAGGGTAAAAAGCCAGTTTGTGATTTTGCAGGTCGTTACTGGGAAGTGGTGCAAAGGTTGAAAATTAATCAGTTTTATGGAGCACCTACAGCAATACGCCTGCTGCTGAATTATGGAGAAGAGTGGGTGAAGAAATATGACAGATCTTCCTTGAAGGTTTTGGGTTCAGGTAAGGGGCATGAAATCTTCATCTGAAAAAGACAAAGGGTTCTAGCTGGTGGAATGAAGATGTCAGAGGAGCTCAGCTGACCACATGGGATATGGTTAGAAAGAAAAAGTAGGCTCTGTGTCTGGCTTTTCAAATATTTTCTCAGCAGAGGAAGCAACAAAATCACATTTTGGGTCCATTGAACTTTTGTATGATTGCCTGTTTCCTAGATTATTTTGCAGGATCACATTCTTGGCTAAAAAGATTTATCTAATGTTAAAGGCATCACTTTGAATTTTACTGGCATAGTAAAATTCATAGTGACCCAGGCAGCATTTCCCTGCATTATTTTCTATTCTGGAGGTTCTTATTACATGACCTGCACTGATTAGTTACTTTCAGTAATATTCATTGCTTGCCTTTTGGTCCTTCTGGAAAAAGTCAGTTCTCAGTTACATGAGTGCATCACAGTCCTTTGTGCATCCCAGCAAAAGTGCTGTAGGCATTCTGCTTGGAGATCATGCATTCAGCTTGTTGTGCACCAAGAGGGAGAATGAACTGCCTGCAGTCTCCTGGGTCTCAGGTTGTTTTCTTTCTTGTTTTGGTCTAGTGGGAGAGCCCATCAACAAGGAAGCTTGGCAGTGGTTCTACCAGGTGGTGGGAGAAGGACGCTGTGCCCTCGTGGACACGTGGTGGCAGACAGGTAAGAGGCAGCCTTGGGGGGCACAAGGGACCCTGACCATTGACAGGTTGATGGTGGGGAGAGGGGGATTAGCACATTTCAATTTGATGCAACAAGTCTGTCAAAAAAAGCCCTCCTGGCATTTGGATCAGCTTTTGAAAGTCACTGGGGAGTTTCTGCACATAACAGCAATGTAACAACAGGTACAAGCAATAGCAGTGTTGCGTTTTTTGTTTTCCTCTGAATGTTCTTTGATATTTTGAGTGCTGGAAAATGCCAATTTCACCTAGAAATATGGGGCAGAGATTGAATTTCTGGGCAAAGCTGGCAATAGTCAGCTTGAATCGCAAAACTCATTTTCAGTTTATTAACTGAACTGATCTTGTTATGGTCTTATCATGCAAAAGCACTGAAAGCACCACATAGCCACAATCTGTACTTAGATGTGCTTTGTTTTCATTTCTGGGAATGGTTGGGGAGGATGGAAAACTAAGCTGTGTAGTCAAAGGGACCTTGTGCAACTGCTCTGGCAGATTGGAAGGGAGTGAGTGGAGACCTTCTCGCTGCCCATCAGGTGGCTGGAGGACCATGGCCATCACCCAGCAGGGCTGCTGGGGAGCACCTTCTTCCATGATTGAATTGATATTCTGTAGTTGTGTTGGCCCTGGAGCTTTGATACCTCAGAAGGGATACACCTGTGTATTGGCAACATGCTTGGCCCAGCTGTGTGCATCAGCTGAGGTTTGTTTGCTATGTGCAAGCTGCTGGACACCGTGACTGGCTGTCTCCAGTCCAGCTGGAGCAGAGCTGGCCTCTGTCTCCTGGCCTCCCTGAACAGCAGCAGGGAGAGGCCATGTGCTGTACCCAAACTGTGGTTGTGCTGCCTGGTGGGGCCCTCTGCTCAAAGGAGTCCTGCACCTTCTTCCTGGCTCCTTTCTCAGCACCCAGTCCTCTCTTTTCAGGGAAACAGCACTCAGGCTAGAGGTGTCTTGCAATATGTCCATCTCAAGTTGGGAGATCCAGTTTGCCATGGAGACAGGAGCACAGCTGCTGGCATTCTGCCTCTGCTGAAAAATAGTCTTAGACTGCCATTGAGCAGCATATTCATTCCCTTTCCAGTCAAGCTGCTCCTGATTTCATCCTTATTCCTTCTAGCAGGCTCTCTATCTCAGCGTGATAAATTTTCTTCTGGCACACAACCAAGTTCCATTTAATCCAGACCAGACTTGCAGGCTCTTTTTTTTTAAATTTTCAGATTTGAAATAAAAACACCTCAGAATTCAGAGCAGCAATATTAACTGCTATCTACTTCAGCTACTGATTTCTTTTATCTTTTGGGTTCCTACATGCTGAGCAGAAGGGAAGATGACAGGCTAAATCTTTCCTCATCGTATGCTTTCTTCCTCGCTGCTCTGAAGGAAAACACCATGGAGAAGCAATTGATTACTGCGCATTGATGTAATTGATAAGAATACAGTTTTGTCCTAACACTTTTTGGTGGTTTTTTTTGTTAACTGGTACATGCAGTGTTCATACTGTGTTTTTTATTTCCTCCAAAGTACAGTGTTAGATCTTGTATTAAACTGCATTTGTCCTGGGATTTTGGAGCAACAACTGTCAGGTGAGAGGTTTAAAAACATTCACTGGACAGTCTTTTAATGCAGAGTACTTGGTCTTACCTTGAACCAGGCATAGTTTTGCAGGTAAACAGTTACCAGCTCCAGGAAGCATAATATAACAACAAATAGTCATGACATTGATTTTATTAGAAAGTGGAATCAATCTTTTTCTACAGTTGATGCTTTAATAAAGAGGAAGCCAGATTAATCTTGGAAAGATTATATATGCCATTTAAACACAAAAGGAGTGTGGGAAGAGATGACAGGAACAATGTGATGGATGCTGGCTGTGGTCCTGCAGTGTCACCTTTCCTATACAGTTTCAGAATAGCTGGTTAATTGTGCTGCTGTGTGCGGTGTCCTCCATGGGACACTGCTCTCTGAAGCAGCAACCTGTTGCCAGCTAATAAAGCCTGGCAGGCATCAGCCAATGGTGATTTAAGAATCCCCTTTAAAATCTTTGGATGAGGCAAATGTGTGAGAGAGCAATTATGAGAAGCAATTTTAATAGTGTGGTGTATGCAGATGAAAAATTCCTATGGGTCTTGCTGTTAAGATACCAGGTTGTGATTGACAGTAATAGAATCAAAGCTGTGCTTGAGTTTTGGGTGTAGTTCTTCATGATGCAGAAGAGATACTAGGTATTTTGACTTTTGTCACTGATGTCACAAGAAAAAAGAACAGCCATGAACAGAAGCTGGTTTTGAAAGACATTTCTGAATAGACACTGGAAGCTTTTGTTGTTGGCATCATCTCACATTTAGACTGGGCTGGTGCTTCTGAAACGGATTCCCCCCAGAGCAGTCATTCCAGTCTGTCTGTGGTGGCAGAAAGCACTTGCTCTACTCTGCTGCCAGATGGGATCTCTCCATGGCAGAGGGGAGCCTGGTTCAAAGTGCTCATCCCCTGCTCAGACTCAGCTGTCCTTGCCCAAAGTCTGGGTGGGTTTGTACCATGTTGACAGTGTGGGCACAGGTAATGTGGAAACACAGCTTTTCTCTGCCAGCTCTGCCTCTGAATAGAAAGGCTTCATAAGGGCAGGGTAGAACCTAGAAGTTTTGCTTGATGTCATCTGTCAGTGGCTAAAATTGGTACTTCTAAACCAATTTATAATAGTTCTTCCCCATGAGAATAATTTTTAAGGCATCCTTGCTACTATGCAGCTCCCTCAGGAGTGAGATTTTACTGCCTTGTGTGTGGCTGGCTGCAGGATGTGTAGGATGTGGCAAACACCTTGTTGAAACACAGTTCTCAGTGCTGTATTTAGGATGAGTACTGGCTTAGCAAGAGCAACCTTCAGTTTAGTCAGGGTCCTTGTTCTGATGCAGGTTTTGTCTGTGCAAACAGAGAACAGCAGGTGCCTGTGATGCTTCTTCCTGGAACAATTCAAGCTTGCCTTTTCAAAATTAATAGAAACATGAAGTGAATCAATGAAATGGGAAATACTTCTATGTGTAAGCCATGTGTGAAAACATTTGCTACAGATCTAAACCTTAAGGCCATCAGAGACCCTTCTTCATAGCTGGATGTAAATTCAGGGTCAAATTCAGCTGTTACAAACTCTGGTTTCAATTTTCACAAGCTCAGCAAAGGTGGTAGAGGAATGCACTCTCCATGGCAGAATTTACCTTTATTTATAGAGAATTTACCTTTATTTATTTATTTGTATTTTTACAAGCCTTAGTCTCTTTTGTTTTTGTTTCTCTCTTGTGTTTCTGAATTAGATTTAGAATAGAAAAGACCTCATTACTGTTAGAGTCTGATTTAATGTTCATCCCAGCAGGAATGAAAAAGGATGATTAAAAGGTTCAATTTTGACTAGAAGATAAGCTCAACCTGCCTGTAAGGGGTGGGTTAATCTCATACTCTGTAATGACAGTAATTCAGGTTCCTGAAGTGCTTTTCCTGCTAACCTTAGACAGATGTAGGAACACTAGAGGGAGATAAACCCCCTGACATGCCTATACATTCCTTGTAAAATCACTTCTGGATAGGAAGTGAGGATGCTGAGTACTGCCCATGCCAGGCCTGTGCTGCTTTCAGATGTCTGTGCTCCTTGGTTCTGCAGGAGTCATTCCCAGTGGCTCTTTCTTGAAAGGTGGCTTCACTGTTTTCTTCTTGGCCTAATAAGAGCTGGAATTTTCTTTCACCCAACAGTGGATGGACTACATATATTTTGGTTTTCATTTTTCTTCCAGAAACTGGTGGCATCTGCATTGCCCCACGGCCCTCAGAGGAGAAAGCTGAGATTGTTCCAGCTATGGCTATGAGACCTTTCTTTGGGATTGTGCCTGTGCTCATGGATGAGAATGTGAGTTGGAGCAGTGCTGGGTGCCCAAACGAGAAGCTGCTGTGTGTTTCTGCTTTAATCACCTTTTGGACAGCAAAGGAACAGGATCCAGAAGGATGCTTGTTTCTCCTTAAAAATGGTAGAATAGATGAGCAATTTTTATATATATATATATATATAGAGAGAGAGAGAGAGAGAGAGAGAGTATATATCAGTTGTCCATATAGATTTCCCAACAGGGCATTGCAAGTATCTAGAGGAGTCTCTACTTGTGACCATCCACTTGAGCAACAGGGTGATTCTTGCCAGATCAATGACACAGAAGCTCTTTACTATTCCTCTTTTTTTCACCTGTTCATCCTGCCTGTGCTTAAACCTGCAGGGAGAGGTTATGGAGGGCAATGGTGTGTCTGGTGCACTCTGCATTGCCCAGCCATGGCCTGGCATGGCAAGAACAATCCATGGAGATCACCAGCGCTTTATTGATGCTTATTTCAAAGCCTACCCAGGTAAGGAAATTGCCAAGGGAAGGCAGTTTCACTGCAGTATAAGCATACTGAATATTTTCAGCAGTACTTTCTGCTATTTCTGTGCCATAATGCTCTGAGGTATGTATCACAGGTTGCAAGCATGCCCTGATGGTTTTAGGCAGTGTTGACCTTTCTAGCTGTCAAAAGGGATGTATTTTCTAGAAAACTTTAACACCCAAGCTTTAAAGTCCAAATATCTTTTCCCTGGTGCTTTATATCTCACTTGGAAAAAGGCATATTTGATGGGAAATACCTCCTGCATCACTGAATCTTAACCCTGTGTTACAACTTCCCGTTTTAAAATGTAGCCAAGTTGTCTGGTAAGTAACTAGAAGTAGCAGGAAAGCATTTTTTGTAGGACATTGGACAAGACAAATGTCTTTACTCAGGGAAAGAAACTGAAAGGGATTTGAAATCTACAGGCAAGGCAGGTAGGCAAGAATTAGACAGGCAGTCCTGAAAATTGTACAAAAAGGGCTGGATTATAAGAATGGGAAACTGGTACAAGAAACGGAATGACCCCATAGTCCCTTATTACTCACTACATTTGCATTTGATGTCTTGTTGATACTTAGTTGATAGTTGTTTAATTGATCTGGAAGGGCAGAACACATGACTGAAAGTCCATGAATAGGGCAATAATGGGTCCTGGCAAGAACCACCTTCAGATTTCACAGCAGTAGCTGCCTGCTGCTTCTCAGATGTGCCACTGGAACGATTCAGATGCAGACATGGCCTTGGTGAAGATCCAACACAATCTGTGTTACCGGATGTTCCTTAGTGACACTGGAGTTTCCAGGAAACCCTGGGTCTTTTTCAGTTTCCATCAAATGTTTTAGACCCTCCATGCTTATCATGGGGTGGTTTGGAATTTTCAGCTAATCTGATAGCAGTGTTTCTCCTATATTCACATGCTAGAGAGTGACTGTTATCTGAATCTTGTTAGCTGGGAGGGAAAATGACTTTTCATCCATCCCAGTGTAAATGATTAAAAAAACAACTGGCAGTGTTCCCATGTACAAAATATATTAGGGCTGCTCCCTTTCAGCTGAACAGCTGTAGTTTTCCATGTGTGCTGAGATGTAGCCAGCAGCAGTTCTGAGCTTGACCAGTAGCCTGTGGCATGATGGCAAATGGCATTTGAAGTGGTTTTGCCTTAGTACTGTGTGCCCCAAGAGGCTTGAGCACACAGCTGCTGTGTAGATGTAGGCATGCAAAGCCTAGAGAGATCAGAGAGCCCCTCTTGGTTCTGTAAATCCAGCTGAGCATTGCTGCGTTGTGTTGCTGGGCATGGTTTTACTACAGGAACATCAGCCTCCCATTGCTGCTGATTGCCTACAGTGATTTGTCTATCTTTGCAGAGACCTGAGCTTCACCATCTTGGTGCTATTCAGGTGCTTTTTAGGAGCCAGCACAGCCGAGGTAGAGCACAGGAGGGCCAGGGATGGCAGAGGGAAGTGGGAAATGGTGTGAGGCAGGTCACACAGATGTGAGTTTGTGAAGGCCTGCGAGCTGCCTCATCCACCCTGCCCTACTTGCCGTACTATGGCATGGTCTGTCCCGTACCAGAGCCAAAACTGCCACACTTGCTGCTGATGATCAGCCCTGTGTCTTTGCTGCAGGTTACTACTTCACAGGGGATGGTGCTTACAGGAGCCAGAAAGGCTATTACCAGATAACAGGGCGCATGGATGATATCATTAACATAAGTGGACACAGGCTGGGGACAGCAGAAATAGAAGATGCAATGGTAAGTTCCAAGCAGGTAGAGGTCCCTTGACAGGGCATATCTGTGAGGTAGGGTGACCCTTTCAAAGCAGCTTTGTCTCTTGCCTTCAAACACCTGCCCCTACATAGACGCAGCTTGATGCACAATGAATAGCAAAGGTGCAAGAGGAAACAGCTCCCTTATTGAGGAGACAGCAAGTGAGCAAGTGAGGGGAGCCACACTGTGGACAGTCCCTGCAATCGAGCTGTCAGAGCTGTATTTCCTCTCTCCTCTGATGTACTGTTGCAGTTGTTTTGGATGCTGGTGGACGCTCCATAAGTGTCTCTCCTATGTCCTCCTTCCCCTCTGCTAACACCTGACCTTTCCTTCCTAAACCTGTGGTTCCTGAACTAGCTGAGTATGCCTGAGAATTCAGCAGTGTTAAACATAAAGCGACCTTGATTTATGTCAGCTGCAAAGCTAGCCTGTCATCAAGAAAATAATTTTATAACTGGGAATTGAAAACAAAAAGTCCTCAGAGTCTTTAATTTAAAGCTTGACTTGTATATTTATTTCTATATTATGTGCCTTGCTTGCAAATGGCACTTAAATGTAACATCTGATGAACCTGAGCTGTGTTCACATAGAACACAGGATCCTACTTTATCCTCTGTAATTCTTTTGTCTGTGCAAGTTTCTGATTGCAGCTATAGGATCCAGTTCCTCTCACAATCTATGTATGTGTATGCATATGTAAAAGCAAATACATTTATGTGCCTGGATTGCTCTATGATGTTTACTTCCATATTTTAATCCAAGATAACATAATCCATTCTTTGGTGTGGGATGCAGATACATGGTTTCTTCTGGTCTGTGCACTTCTTACTGCAGAAGAGTGTTAAATTAAACTCTGTAGTGCAACAGAAGTAATCATTGTTGTGCAGCATAATAACAGAAATGCATTTGGGTTAGGGAATAAAGAAATCTGATTCTTTCTGCCTTCTTGTATGCTTTGGGCACTTATAAACACAAGTCCAGTGTGGACTGTGATGTTGGCAACTTGACTTTTTACCTCTGCTGGACACAGTTCTCTGTAGCACTGAGCAGTGCAAGACTGGTTTTGCTTGTGATTTGGCAGTGGCCAGTCACCATTTGGGACTATAGTCATGCACAAAGAAACAGAAAGAGGGCTTCCAGCTATTGCAAATTCAGCTTGGTGTGCAGTTGGCTTAGGAGTGGATGTTGGAATACTTATTTTTGTGTATAAAAGCAGGGCCAGTACAGAGCTAATCCCTGAGGTGTGGCTGTGGCCATGGCTACCAGCTGACCCTGCAGTAGGAAGTGGCATCCAGCTTTCCTGTTGTGCTTTCAGCAGGATCTGTCAAGGGGAGAGCAAGATATGGCAGGTTGTTTTGTTTGTAGAGCAACTAGCACAAAATCTGTCGAGGTTGAAGCAGTTCTGATTTGTGTATTTGTGCTTTACTTTTTGTGAAGGCTGATCACCCTGAGGTCCCTGAGACAGCTGTGGTTGGGTATCCACATAAGATCAAAGGAGAAGGTATGTGAAAAGCAGTATCCTGACATGACGTCTGCATATACTTCCCTTAAATTCTAACCCAGGCTGCATGTTAGGAGATGCTGAGTGAATGGGAGGGAGTTATCCTTAGGCTGACTGGCACTGCAGCCCCAAGAGACAATGATATCCATGAAAATAGCTGCATGCTCCTAACCTGGGTGCTACTCCCTAAACTGTTTTCATACATGGTGTTTGTATATATGGTAGACCTTCCTTTTATAGGATTGTGCTTAGACATGTCTTTTGAACAGATTTGGAATAGCTGATTTACACTGGACTTTACATTACAACTTTTGATCCCAATAACACTTTGGTAATTTATGTTGACTTGTCATTGTCACTGAGATGAATCAAAGATGCCAAGAAAAGGCTGGGCCATCATTTGAGGCCTGGAGTCTGACTATCTTTTGTAAAAAGATCAATGGTTTTCTCGTCAGTCTCTAGATTGTGCAGAGGAATGATCTGAAACCTTCATTGGCGTTCAAATAAGCATCCTTGGACTTTCTAGACTATCTAATATGAGGTTTGTGGCTTCTGCTCATTTGTCTTCCAGGTGCCTTTGCTTTCATAGTGCTAAAGGAGCAGACAGCTCGTGTAGACCACATCAAAGAAGAGCTCAAAATCATAGTGGCTTCCAAGATAGCAAAGTACGCTGTGCCTGACCACATTCTGGTAAGTGGGAGACTGATACTGGTACCAGCAACAGGAAATGGTCACATCAAGCAACCCTCACCATCCTGCCTGCAGTGATGCTGTTGTCCTGCTCTGGCAGGATAAAGAGGCAGGAAAACAGAACTGGCTGGAGGGGGAGGGCAGATGCAGTGGTCTGTTTGCATGTGAGAGAGGCACTGAGAGGCAGTGACACTGCCCAGCTAGCTTGCAGTGATAATTAGCATCAATGTCAGACCTCAAAGCACTGACTGTTTCTGTTGTACAGCAGGCCTGGCCCTGGAAGCACTGATGAGCTCCGAGCTCTGTCTCAAGCCTCCTCATCTTTCAGAAGCTCCCTGTCTATGTTAGGGGAGAGTTCACAAAGCTGCCCCTTAGCTGTCCCCCAAGGTCTGCCTGCATACATTTCTCTCTTGGAGGCAGTGACCAGATGCTTCTTTGAGGGGCTCTGCTTTAGCCACCTGCACGTAAGGCAGACAGAATACAACAGGAGCAGGCAAGATTGGAACAGCCCAGGATATCCTCAGTGGATTGGAGAAGCTTCCAGAACTTTCAGGTGTGCAAGGGAATGCCTCCATTTCCCTGTGTTTTGAGGTAGCCCTGTAGAGAAGTCCTTTCCTTGCATGTCAGTTAATGCTACTACATTGCTAATGTAGTCTACTGGCCTGATCATGTAGCAAAATTTGAGACCTGTTGGTGTCTCTGTTCAGTGTCTGAACCTCTTCATCAGGCTCACATTTATCTAAAACCTTTGAATTTGCTATGTCCTTCCCAAGAGGCATAGTCAAGGCATTTGAGATTTTTATGGTTATGAAGGAACGTGACAGATACCAGGCAGAGAGAAATATCAGCTGACAAAAGATATCCCTTGAGTAGGAGACCCTGCAGCTGGTGTGCAGAATTATGTTGCTTTGTATTCCTGCCTTGTAAAGCTGAATATATGTATTTCTGTCTGTTCTGGTAATGTGTGGAGATTTGTGTCACCATTGCTGCCTAAGTTCTCATGTGTAATTAGATTTTAATAGTTAACAGCATATTTAGAACCTGATTGCTAAAAGAGCTGTGCATCCTGCAGCACTTAGTGTGGAACCTGGAAATGGGGAACAAAATCCACTTAAAATGTATAGCTAGTGACACTCCTTTCCTTGGACATAATCTAGTGTGCTCCATGATCTATTTCCCAGGAGTCTCAAAGGAGCTGTGGCCATGAAATAGGGTGCCAGGCTTAGGATAGTTCAACCAGATCTCCTTGTGGTTTTCAGCAGGACTCAAGTTCTGTTAAAGGTGTGTATTTCCCTTCTTTGCAGGTGGTAAAGCGCCTCCCTAAAACGCGATCAGGGAAGATAATGAGAAGGCTGCTGAGGAAAGTAGTCACTGAACAATCAGGCAACATGGGAGATGTGACCACACTTGATGATCCAGATGTTGTCAAGGAGATATTGGATGCTTACCAGAAATACAAGGAGAAGAGTTCCTCATAACAGGTGGCTCTGGAATTTGTTTCCTTCAGAAATGTGGAAGGTTTCAAATAACCAGGCAAACAACATAGTTCTCTCTTGATGTATTTTTAAAAACTGTTTCCTTCTAGGGGTACAAGATTTTCCACTCCACAACATTTTTTGAGATGGTACAGGGCTAGCAGCAGTCTGCAGTTTTCCACTGTCAGTGAACTCCTTTTCCTTGCACTCAGGGCTGTTGTAGAGCAGATATTGGTGGCTTCCATGAGCTATGCTGAAATGTAACATGAGCTGAAGCAAGATGCAGATGTTAATGTTCCTCTTTTTAATACTACTGTACCGGGAAATGTTTTTTATACAATACTTCTTCTTGTTTTAAAAGAAGCCCTGGAAAACACTTCTTCAATATTTTCCTTCAGCTTGGATATCTGAGTCCAAGCAGCTGTATTTCAATGCAACTATGGTGCCTTTTCAGTAATTCTGTGTATTCTAGGAGATGTTTCATATGCATTACTAGAGACATGAGAAGGACATGGCTAGTCTGATAATTCTTCCTTGACTTTACCCATTATTCTAATATATTCTTTGGTTTTCCTCAAATGGATCTTTTCCTACCACAATGTGCCCTGGGACTTCCCAGAGATGGAGAGCCTGTGACCCTTCATGTCCCACCTAGGTAACCCAGCACCAGCACTTGCAGCTGCAAAATGAGCCACAAAGCCCATGACTAGACTTCCTACATGTCCTCAGTGCATTGCTGCCATGCTGATTTACCAAAGAGTTAAGTGCCATGTGGGTATCCACAAACTGCGCAGTCCGCTAAACGAAGTGCCTCTTAGATGCCTTGTGGAAAGTGATAGCATTCCAGACCAGCAACCTCAGAATAGCAGTGAAGAATAGCCTTTGTCTTTCCTGTGCTTTCAGAATTGTGACTAATGTAGTCATTGTTTTATTTCTGGATTCATTTTATCATGACCACATTCCAGTTGAAGCACTCCTTATATTTGGGCTATACAGAAGAATTTGCTAGTAGGGTTACTTATCCCTGAATTTAACTGGAGCAACACTGCTTTTTCCAGGGAAACTGTGTACTGGGAAGACAATTTGTGCACCTAACTGGAGGCACGAAAGGAAGGAGGGAAATGAGTAGGTGATCTGTAAGACTGGGAAAGGCATGGGGAGTTTCTTGGCCAGAGGAGATTCTGGTACCACAATGGGAAACAGGCTGCTTGAAGTATGATATGTTCTCAAAGACAGGTGTGTTGGCCTTAGATGCCAGAGTTCCTCCAAGGACACCAGCTGCATTTGCTTTTTAAGAAAATTATTTTAAATGTCTCTAGGGACTGAATAATACAGTAAGGAATACCATGCTTTGTTAAATATCCCAGCCTTCTGACTGAAACGCATTTTCACATAAGGTGAGTAGACACCCTGTGGACTTTCTGGGAAGTTGAAGATGAGAAGGTTTGAAGGTTTGATAGAGTTGACAAGATGTTAATATTTTAGGACACTACCTTGTTGCCACTGCAATAGGAAAAAAAACCAAACAAAAACCACTCTGCTTCCTTAAATAATTTTCAAGTGGGAAGCAGACAAGAGTTAATGTTTTTGACAGAAAAAGTACACTCCCTTGTTTAAACAAGTTGTCTCCATGTAGTCTGAAATAACATTGTGGAGGAAGAAAAATTACTTTTGAACACGATTACACACTTTCCTTTTAATCAAGAAAGCATTTCTTATATTATAGACATAGAACTTCCTGTTCTTGTTGACCTGAAATTTCCCTGTCTGTTGTCCCAGTGGTCACGGGCCCATGGTTTAATTCATCTGAACTGTCTCACAAACACTGTCTGTGTGAGGAGCAATGTGCTTTGGTGCATTGGGACATTAGTCATCCAGTTCCTCTGCTCAGGGAAAATGAGAGATGTGTGCACTCCCTCACCCGCTTCCCTGTTGTCTCAGCTTGCATGGGCTTAGGGTCCATGGCTGCCAGGGAGGTTCCAGGCTGACCAGCTTCCGAAGTACAGTAAATTCACAGCTGTGCCAGCTGGGTGCAGACAGAAAGTTGTGGATGATCCATCCCTGAAAATGTTAAAGGTCAGGCTGGATGGGTCTCTGAGCAACCTGGTCGACTGAAAGGTGTCCCTACCCGTGGCAGGGGGGTTTAACTAGATGATTCTTGAGGTGCTTTCCATACAAACCTCATTTCCACAGCTGAGCTGTGGTGCTTGGGATGTCCACCTGCTCAGAGGCCCCTACGGGGTATTCCAAGAGAGCACATGGTGCTCCTGTGCTGCCCACACGGTGTTGGGGACAGCTTGTGCTGGGCAGCCTCAGTCTTTTGGTAAAACTGCACTTCTGCAGGTATCTCAGCACTGCCTCTTGGAGCTGACAGCCTGTGCCCAACCCATGCAATAGCACCCTGAGTCTGGTAAAAACAGAGCTAGGCAGGGCTTATGAACAGTGCTTCTAATGAAAAGAAGGCACTACTCGGTGCTTCACTGAGTTGGCTAATTACAGAAAGCTTTAAACTGAAATTGAAATTTTACATTTTCCTTCCAGAGTTTAAAGTTCCCATCCAGAGAAGTCTCAATTTTTTCTTTCTACCCACTATCTCTGCTAACTGCAGCAGTAGCCTCTTCACTGCAAGCTTGAGTTGAGCTTTGCAACAACAGCACTGGTGTGTGGTGACAGTGCTTTCTACTTCATATGCAACAGGCTTATGGCTCAGGGAGGGATTCAGCCCACAGAATTGGCACTGTTTTCCTCAGTGCCTGAAATGCCAGGGAGGAGGAAGTCTGAAGAACCCCAGGCCTGCAAGGCTCTTAAGACAAGCTGATCTTCTCCAATCAGTGGCCAGATATCAGTGGGATTGTGGGAAAAATTGGGGGACAGTTGCTTCATTTAGAAAAGCTGTTGTAAAATTGTAAAAGAGCTGTTGAATTCTTCTAAACCTTTGTGAGTTCATGAGTGATGTATGGTTTTGTCAGATTGCCTTTGTAGCTTCATTAAAAGAGATCCAAAGTAAATTTTACATATTGCCGTTTATTGCAAAGGGCTAGTATGCTTTTGTTTCCCCGCTCAGTTTTGCCAGTAAGACCTGGTCATGGTGCTTTTCCCCCCAGGTGGAGACACAGACCATTATTTTTCCAGTTCTATAAAGGGAAAGCTCCAGCTGTCTAGAAGTATTTTTTGTACAGTCTAATGTTAAGCCTTTAATTGAATTTTGTATACTTGTAATCATGCTTTAAGCACGTTTCTTGTTCTTGACCAAAACCAGTGTCTTCAGTGATCTCTGTATTCATATTTTCAATAAAGGAAACAGGTATGATGGGTTGGCTTTCTTTTGTAGGTGGCAGACTTTCTATCCTCTCAAGCGTCTGGGACTTTCTCAGTTCTCTGAACTTTCAAAGAAAGGCAAAGGAGTTTGAGATCAGGATGAATTGTGATCCCAGTTGCTGTTTTGCTTTGCTTTTTTTCTCTAAACAGTAGCTCACAGGAAATGAGTTAATACCAGAAAACTACCACTGCAAAAAAGGGCAAAGTTGAAGAACATTTGGATGTCAATAAGCTGCACATCTTGTATAAATCCTGAGATCACGCTGCTTTACACTTCCTCATGTGTGATGCAAACAGAGAATAATGAGCAGGAATATTTAATTACCATTAGTTGATGTGGATAGTTCAGCTCCTTGCTTTGTGCACACCTTGCACAAGTAGAAAAGGAGTGAAAGCAGGGTGTGTGTGGGCAACCTGAGAGACAGCATTGTGTAGAAAGTGTATAGCTGCTCCAGAGTCAAGCAGATGAGAAGCAATTTCTTTCCAGGTGCCTTGGATCATTTGTAAGTGACACAAAATACATCCTCTGCAGCGTGTCTTGTCCATTAAGAAGTGAGAAATACTGAGTTTCACCCTCTGCCTACCCCATGGATAAAACAACAGGTATAATGAGGGGACAGACATCATTAGCTTTACCTCCAGAAGCTGCTTTTGGAAAGGTTCCAGTGCTACTTGTAGCTCTTGCAACCCTCTGGCAAGTCACAGGAAAGTCTAGACAGAAAAGCAGATGTCCATCTCCCCACTTTGTCTCTCAATGCTGCAGCTGCCCTGATCTATTTATTGATAATTTACAGAGACAGCAGGGGCTATCTCTGTGATAAATTAAAGCCACCAGATTTTATTTCAGCAACAGGTTTCTGTTTTTAAATTATGCAGGAACAGATGATCCCTTCCCACCTTGAAAACAGACAGTTCTGGACAGGGAATTGTCTTCTGACTGACTTCAGAGGTGAAGCATGTTTTTCATGGCACTGACCCCAGCCCTGTTTTGTCTGGGATAGAAGGATTTGGGAACATAATTTCCACCTTCTTCAGTGGAAATTATCATGGCTGTGCAAAAATTACCAGCCTACAAACAGTGGCAATAAAATCTGCTGTGGCAGACCATTCTTACTCTTGCTTCTATTTCTCTATAGCTATTGTGTATCTGCCTTGATTTCTGGTGTCTGAGTTGACAGTTTATTTTGTCTTTGTGTATGTTGGGGCTGGGAGAGTAGAACCCAGTGCTTTTTAGTGTTCATCCTGTGTCTGGCATGCAGAAGACTTAAATTTCTTTTTATACCAATTGGATTTTGGGGATATGATTTTCCTTTTCTCTGCCTTGGTCTTCTGCATTCCCAGGAATGACAACCTCACAGCACAGTTAGAAGGGGTCATGGAATAGAGATCGCAAGGTCCTGTGGTAAGCTGGTTGTTCAGGAATGTTGATGTCCTTAGGGATCAGTGCTGCAAACCTCACTTACAGCTGCTGGGCCTTTTGCCTGAACTCAGCCACAGCACAGAGAAAAGGCTCCCTCTGCCATGCCTCCCTTTCCTGGCTAGAGACCCTCTCCGTGGAAAGCCCTGACATTTTGTTACTACGCAAGATGCCAAAGAGCCTTTCATGTTCCTTGGCAGCACGCAGTTGGGGGATTCTCTTGTTCCAGCCAGCCCGTGTCTATTGAGCTGCTTTTGCTAAAAATGTGTTTTTTAAACTTCTTCCACTTTCGACAGTGACACCTAGGATCCTTTCTGTAGCACCAAGGCAAAGAAGACAGAAAAATCTCAGTACATTGTATTACCCAGACGGCCAAGAAAGGAGCAAAGGGGATGTTCTGGGAGCCTGTGGTCTGGCAGGGTCGGAGCGTGAGTGTCACACATTCGATTTAAGTCGTACAAGCAGCTGAGGGTGACAAGAGCCCAGCACCTCCGCAGGCTCACAGCCTTGGAACCGCCTCCGGGAGCCAGCAATTGGCGATTGGTCGCCCACTTCCCAGAGATCCCGAGCCTTTCTCCCTGTCCTTCTCCCCTCGGCTTTCCCCGCCAGCCGCTCGGGGGAAATTCACCCTGTGCTGGCCCTCAGGGCCGCCCCGCCCCGCTGCCCCGGAGGCTCCCCAGCGCCATCTTGAGGGCGCCAGGCCTCGGCGTCACCGTGCTCACCCGAAGGCCGTAGAAAAGCAGATAAAAACACCCAGAAAGTGCCCTATGATTCCAAGGTCAATCTTTTGTCTACAGCATCTGTTTGCTTTCAGAGTCTGGATGAGATTTTAAAATTACCAGGAGAAAAGAGCATGAACAAGTTCTGCATGAACAGAGCGTGAACAAGAACCTCAGGGCTTTGAGGGGGAGGCTTTGTGGCGTTTACTTGCTTGCAGGGACACACAGAAATTGTTGAAATGGAAAAACCCTTCACAAACTGGAAGGAAAAGCAGCTAGCACCTCAGAAACATGTTGTTTTTGCTCCTGTCTTCTGAGATCTGCCTGGGCAGGGGCAATTCTTCCGATTCCATCAGCGTGGCCATGGCTAGAAAGGGCAGCAAGCAGATGAATTTAGCTTCTCCTGCCAGCCCCTGAAATCCCAGTTCTCATTTGTGTGCACTGGGGATTCTGCTTCAGACTCTGAACTT
This sequence comes from Pseudopodoces humilis, assembly GCF_049639895.1. Classification (NCBI taxonomy): domain Eukaryota; kingdom Metazoa; phylum Chordata; class Aves; order Passeriformes; family Paridae; genus Pseudopodoces; species Pseudopodoces humilis. Next base: position 11,657,732 of record NC_142202.1, read on the forward strand.
GAACAGCTGCTCCTTGGGTGCAGCGCTGCTGCAGCAGCTGTCCTGCACACAGGGAGAGCTCGGGAGCCTCGCCAAGGCCACCAAGGACCAGGGAAGGGAACAAGCCCAGGATCCGGTGCAGTACCATGGAGTTGTGGGGGATCTCTTGTCTTTTTGATGGGGGGGGGGTGTAATGGAATCAAGAGGAGACAGGGGTCAAACATGCCTATGCCAGGCAGCATTTTCTCCTACCAGAGCTCCTCTGAGTTTAGAGGGGCAGTGAAGCCTACAGAGCAAATGAGACCCTGGAGTGAGGGAAGGGCTGGCAGGGAAGGAGTCAGAGAAGGCCTGTATAGGCATTTATCTTTCTGAGGGGCTCATGGGGAGACAAAGGAGACAAGGATGTGCCATCTCTCAACACTTCCTTTTTTCCTTTAGTAGTCATATTGTATTCACTGCATATGAGAGTTTACTTGATCCATTTGATGCCAGGGAGCACAAAAAACTTGAACCTTGCTGAAGTCCAGCCCTGCCTGCCTGTCTTGGGGTGAGGAGAAAGACAGAAGACTGGGTGGGAGCTGAGCTGAAATGGCATTTTGCTGCTTCTGATTTCGTTCCAGCTTTTGCAGCAGGGTGACAACTTTGTCCCTGCAAACCATTTCCCATTCCAAGTCACTTGTGGGCCTGGCTGGCAGGTCTGGATTCTTGAAGGGATGCTGCAGTTGGCAACAGGAGCTGTTGTTGATTTTTTCACGTTACTTAACCCCCCCTGCCAAATGCCATCAAACAGCTGAGGAAGGACTCAGAAGGCTGGCCCTGGAGGAAGGGGACCAAAAGCTTGGAAAAAATGAAATAAGTACTCCAATGATGACAACAAAAACAAAGCAATTAATTTTTGACAGCAAATGAACACCTGCTGCCCTCCAGCGCTCCTAGGCTGGCAGGCCGAGCGGTGCCGTTTCCATGGCATGAAGTGCTGGTAGCCTGGGGAGAGAAACCAGAAAGCCACAGTCAGTCGCAGAAGTCTCCTGTCCTCCCTGTCCCACCATGGTCTGTGCCCGGGCCAGGATGCTGGCTATGCTCAGAGCCCAAACCTCCCAACCCATTCTGTATTTTACAGAAGAGCAGCATGGCAGGCCACGTTCCACCTCCTCTGCTTAAGCACGGCACAGCAACCTCCTCAGCAGCTGCAAGCGCGGGATGCTCTTGTGCCTGTTGCCGTCTGCCCCAAGCCCTTCTGCCACCTGTGCTCTGGAGCCGGGTACCCACCTCTGGAGACCTACTGCCAGGAGAGGAGCTGATCCCACAGGAGGTTCTCATCCTTCTTGAAGGAGATGTCCCTGCAGACTGAGGTCTCCAGGGCTAGTGCAGGCACTAGACACAGTCCACAGACGGTGCCAGCACTTCCCCATCTGGTCCGGGCACCAGTGCAATCCTTCTGGAAAAAAACAAAGAACAATTGCATGAAAGGCAATTCAAAACAAGACCTGGAAACAAGGAAAAGCATCAAAGGTTATTGATGTGTCACAGGCCAGGGGAGGGTGTGACTACTCCATGTGACAATTAAACCTCTCCATGGGTGGGGAAAATCCCCACCTCTCCCGCCCATAAAAACACCCCTTCCTCAAAGGCTTCCAAAGCAGAGCAGCTGGGGCATGGCTTCAGAACCTGTCCCCCTCTGCTGCCTCCCATACACATGGATGGATGCTTTTGTCAGGCATGTTGCCCCCACCCCAGCCGGTGCCAGGCTGGCTTGCAGAAGCTGTTCACAAAGCCAGTAGCCGGCTCCCCTTACACAATATCTGTCCTCTGCTAAAAAGCAGCTTGGCAGCCAGAGGAAATATTAATATTCCCCACCACCGCTGAGCGGGGAACCTCCAGCATGTGGCCAGACCAAGCCCTGCCATGCCGGAAGCACAAGCATCCCCCACCCCTCCGCCAGCTGGGGACTCATCTTGATTTTATCTGGGTGCAGAGCGTGTCCTCCAGGAAGGGGCTGCAAGCAAAGCCAATCGGCTCTGCCCAATCAGTGAGCAGCTCGAGGATGGTGTTCTCCAGCTCCGTGCTGTGCTCCAGAAGAACACGCCAGCCATGCCTCGGCTCGCGGGGACATCACGATGCCATTGAGCTGCAGGGGGATGTTTCCCCTTTTCCAGTCCATGGCAACTTCAGTGCACTGTCACGACTTCTCCAACAGGATGGGGAGCACTGAGCTGCTCCCTCCACAACTCGCCGGGGACCAGCAGAAGCATCTTGGCTGTGCTCTCTCCTCTGTTCCACAGCTGCAGGGAAACGCTCTGGGATTTTCTTGGAGCGCCATGAGACACGTGCAGCTGGTACTTGCTTGGCTCCTGGATCCCCCCACTGTGTAGAGGGATGGATCTCTGCTGTCTCCTGGGCCAGGTGGGGGTCCTGCAGCCAAGAATGCTCAAGAAGATTTTCCAAGGATGGCCTGTCTGCTGGATCCATGGATAAACACCACCTGATGAGGTGCTGGCAGTCTGTGGAGATAAATCAGAAATGGCTGGTCAGCGGGAAAAGGCTCCTGTCCGTGCTCTCCCAGGTTCCACGCCGCATAGGCCACACTAGGATTGCTTGGAGCTGCACCCAAGCTTCCCATTAATCCTCCCTTTAGGAGGAGAGAAGCAGAGAGGCACATGTGCCACCTCCTCCAGCTAGGCCCAGGAGATCACCCTCCTCGCTGGCTGCAAGAGCAGGACACCTATGTGCCACCTGCCCTCTCCCAACCCTGTTCCTCCTCCTGTGCCTTGAAGGTGCATTCCCACCTTGAGACACCCGGGCCGGGAAGAAGAGCTGGCCCCGGATGATGTCCTCATTGGTGTGGAAAGGAAGGTGCCCGCAGACCAGCTTATAGAGCAGGATGCCCAGGGACCAGATGGTGGCTGGCTGGCCACGGTAGCAGCCGAAGAGGATCCATTCCGGCGGGCTGTATTCTGGTGTTCCTATGGGACAGGGGCGCAGCTCATCAGGCTGATGCTGCTCCCTCCCTCCCAGCCAGCTCCCATTCCACAACAGCCAGCCCCTGCCCCAGCGAAAAGTAACTTGGCTACAGCCGGCTGAAGGATTCCCCCCTTCCTCCCTCTTCCCCCTCTGCCAGCAAAGGGGAGAACCTCTGCTGCCCGGCTGGGCCCCGGCTTTGGGCTCACCTGACATTCGGGTGTACAAAGTGTCCCGGAGGATCGTGCCGCACCCGAAGTCGATGAGCTTCGCCTCGCCGGTGGCCAGGTCAAGGACGATGTTCTCGGCCTTGATGTCGCGGTGCAGGACGCCGCGGCTGGTGCAGTGCCGCACGGCCTCCAGCACCTGGCAGAACAGCCCCCGCGCCACGGGCTCCGTCAGGAACCCCCGCTCGTCCAGGAAGTACCAGAGGTCCTGAAAACGCTCCGGACGCTCCATGACCAGCGCGAAGCCGTCGGGCAGCTGGAACCAGTCCAAGAGCCGCACGACGCCGCGGAAGCCAGGGCACGACACCATCCAGAGCAGCACCAGCTCCAGGGGCACAAGGGCGCCGTCGTGCTGCGGGGGGACCGCGATGCCGTCAGCGGGGACGATGCTGCGCCGCGCCTTCAGCACCCCCTGCCCGGCTCCACCGCTGCTCGCGCTGCTCCATCGCCCGGCTCGGGACCCTGCGCGGCCCCCGCTCACTCCACGCTCTCTCCCCTCGCGGTGTCCCGGTTCCCAGCCCGCCGGGCCTCCCCTCAGCCCCGCTCGGCACGACCCGCCGGCTTCTCCCGCTGGCCCCGCTCACTCACCAGCCGCGCCCACTCCGAGATGCGATCCCGGGACACTCGCTTGATGGCCACCTGCAAGCCAAGGCGAGCGGCTGGCTGGGCTCACCGCCCGCCGCCGACCCACCCCGCTCCGACCCGGCCCCGTCTCTTACCGGGGCGCCGTCGGCGAGCCGGGTCCCGGAGTAAACGCTGCCGCAGCCGCCGCTCCCCAGCAGCGGGCCCTGCCGGTAGAGCTGCTCCAGGGGAGGCTTCTCCGCCCGCCCGGGCTGCACAGCGCCCTCGCCATTCTGCCCGGAGCACCCGACCGCCCCGGGCACTGCTGCTTCCCGAGCCGCTCCGGGCTCCGGCGACTCGGGGCCGGCGGCCCAGCTGACGAGCGGGCGGGGACGGCTCGGGGGAGCTGCCGGCGACGGGGCGGGAGCCGGGCGGCAACGGGGCGGCTCGGGGAGGGGCCTCGTTCGGGGCCGGGCCAGGGCCCGCACCAGGCGGAGCCAGAAGACGGTGCCGCTCCGCCACCACCAGAGCGAGGAACTCTTCCAGAAACTCTTCCAGAGGCGCCACAAGCAGTGCGGAGAGAACCTGGCGGAGGTGGGACCGCGGCAGGCCCGACAGGGGCGGGCCGGGGGCCGACTCGCCCACGGGCGCCTTGCGGGACGCGGCATAAGCCGGGCTGGGAGAGGCTGAGAGGGACGGCACGGCACGGCACGGCACGGGACGGCAGTAGAGTGAGTGTGAGAGGGAGAAGGGGACGGAGAGCGAGCGGAAAGTCGAGCGGAAAACCGATCGAGAGAGGCGCTGCTGCCGCTGCCGCCGCTGCCGAGCCGCCGGAGCGCGCGGCCGTTCGTCCGTTTCCTCAGCGAGCCCAACGGAGGAGCCGCCGCGCGCTCCGCGGAACGAAAGAAACAAGCAGAGAAATAAATACCTATGAAAGAAATAACCAAATAAATCAATACAGAAATGCATAAAAATGTTGTCTTGTAGGTTTCTTCTTCCTTGGGTGAGATGAAGCATTTCCATGGTGAAACAGGGAAATTAAGAATTAGGAATCAAGCATAAAAAAGTGTTTTGACTAAAAGAGGGGAGGCTGACAAAACCGTATGAAATGCTTACTGCTCCCACAAGAGCAGGAGGAGAGCAAGACTACAAGATAAAGAGCTAGAATGTGCAAATAGGATACAAGGACAAAGCCACCACAGGATAAGTGGGACAAAGCTGGGAGAAATGGTATCAAAGTCTGAAAGATGGTCAAAGGACTAAAAGAAGCATGCATAAGGAGACAAGGTGATAAGTTCAACTGAGAGGAAAATTGCTGACTTCATCCCAAAGACCCCCAGACAACCACCAGAGTGACCAACAAGGAGCAGTGGGCAATCGCAAAGAGGCGTGGAGCTAATTTTAATATGAAGTGGGGACAGGCAGGGTTAGGAAATGAATGTGTATTAGGTGTATTGTGTAGCCCTAGTCTGTAGAGAATAAAAAGAGAGGGGCAAGTCTCTAGGATGTGCATGTCTTTGGAGGAGATACCTCCATGCTGAATAAATACATACCTAATCTTATAACTTACTCTGTGGGTTATAGAGTTTTCTTTCCACATATCACTGGGGAGAATTCCCTGTCCTGATGGTTATGTGAGAGTGGACAAGAGTGGAGCCTTTAATTTTCAAGTAGAAAGGATAAATTGTGTCAGTAATGGCATCTCTTTTCATCCTCTGTTGAGACAGTTGCAGGCTGCCGAAGGACCGAGTCTGCAATGTGGAACTTGCTCCCAAGTTTCTTTTTCTGACAGAGACCGAGGAGGGGAGGTATCCCAGAATCATGAAGTCATGGCATGGTTTGGCTTGGAAGGCACCTGAAAAATCACATCGTTGCAACCCCCTGCTGTGGCTGTGGCCCCCTTGCACTAGACCAGCTTGTCTAGAGCTCCATCCAGCCTGGCCTTGAACACTGTCAGGGATGGGGCATCCACACCTTCTCTGGAAAACCTTTTCCAAGAGAGTATTTTTTCTGAATCCCTCATCTAAACCTACTCTCTTTCAGCTTGGATCCATTCTCCCTTGTCCTTGTCCCTGTCTGCCTTTGCACAAAGTCCCTGTCCAGCTTTCTTGTAGGTTGCTGTCACGTACTGGTAGGCCACAGTTCAGTCAAGCCTATGCCTAAGTCTCTTTTCCAGGCTAAAGAAGCCCATCTCAGGCTTTCCTTGCAGGAGAAGCATTGGGGTCAGAGATACAGAAAATAGGCCCTTATTTGTGGTGCTTGGCTCTGACACCCAAGAGAGCACTGAGTTTAGCACAACACCATGGAGACAGCTTTCAAAGTTAAGTGGAGAAACTGGAAATGTGAGTGTGTAGGCTAGGTAGAGTTTTCTTAAGTCACTGAGTGAGAAAGTTAGAGTTTAGGGTTTAAGCTATATTAGAAAACAAAAGACAATATAGAAGATTTAGGGTGTTGTCCCTTTTTTCTTCTTCTTCCTTCTTCATCTTCTTCTTCTAAGAGTTTTTAGGTAATAGTGGTTGGATAAAGAAATCTGCAGCGCAGAACACAGGTGTTGGGTCATTGGGTCACTAAGAAAAATAACTTACTTGGCATTTGATTATTGGATAAATTGACACATAAAAGACCTTGGAAAGATTCTTCACTCTCTGTTTTGCACCTTTCTATCTTAGTGTATGTAGCTCCTTGTACTCTGTATATACGTAATATAGATAAGGAAAGAATAAACAACTAAGCCTGAACATGAGAAAACAGCCTCTTTCTTGTCAGTCTCGGTCCTGGAGAACCCAGGGGAATCTAGCCATCAATGTCAACTCCAACAGAGAGGTGCTCCAGCTCTCACATCATCTCAGTGTCCCTCCTCGGCACCTGCTCCAGCTCGTCTGTGTCCTTGCCGTCCATGCTGCAGAGCCCAGCAGAGCTGGATTCAGCCCTGCAGGTGCAGTGTCAGTGGCATGGAGGAGACATGGCCCTGCCAGTGGCTCTGGGAGCCAGCAACTGATGCTTGGTCTCCTGCTTCCCAGCGATCTGGGGCCTTTCTGTCTGCCCTTCTCCCCGTGCCTTTCTCTGCTGCTCACCCGCTCACTCGCCCTTGGCTGTCACCTTTGGTGCTCACCCAAAGGCCATGGAAAAGCAGATAAAAACACACACCCAGAAAGTGCTCTATGATTCCAAGGACAATGTTTTGGCTACAGCATCCATTTGCTTTCAGAGTCTTGAGAGGAAAGCTAATGTTTTTACAACTAATTTGATGCCTGAAAGTATTTGTGTTAATACCTTTTAAACTGGTTTTAAGGTCTCTACTAACTTAGGGCAGCAAGTTGTTACTAAGCCCAGACATCTTGGCTTGTGAAACACAGAAGTGGGTCTGCACAAGCCTGAACTTCTGAACTTTGGGGTAAAATGACAGGTTCAGGGGGAGATATGTGGTAGGCAGTTCGGGAAGGCTGCACCTTCCTAGTTCAGCCAAGTTTAGTTTGCACCCACCTTAGCCAACGATTGAAGCAAGAGGGCAACATGCAGCTGGGAATTTAGGATAAAAGGAGACTGCCCCCTCTGAAACCTTGCAAGAGAAACCACTGTTGGTGTGTGTCCTGGTGAACTCTCTCTGTTTATTTGCATAAAGGACTCCTCTGTCTCCTTTTTGGATGTAAACTTCTGGCATTTGTGGATTTTCCTATAAACTGGGATCTCATCCATGATCCTTCCACCATCTGGGTCCAGCATGTGGCAAGAGAAGCTGGAGGCAGCCAGTTTTGGTGGCCAGCTGCCTTTGGTGCTGGCCAGCACCAGGCGATTGGATGGGTTCCCAAGACTGTCTAGGAAACAGATGAGAGGTGGAACAGGGAGGGTCCCTGTAGAATCAACAGGATATAGACACCCAGAGAGGATGGTAAGGGAAAGTCAAGAAGGGTCTTGGCAAATCTCACTGGGGAGTACAATTTTAGGGAGTAAAGCATGGCATGATTCCCAGGGTGGGCAACAAAAAAGTTGAAAAAGGGTTGAAAGTCGAAAAAGGGTTTTGACTATAGGGATGAGGATCCCAAAATACCTCCAAAGGGTCCTTTGGGAGAATGCTGAGATGGTTTGCACATTCTTCTGGAGGTAGTTAAGGACATAGAAGCTCAGAAGGTCAACAAGAGGTGCTGAGAAAGGGTCTCAAGAACCCATACCCAGAGGGGCCAATATGGTGTTAGTTTGGGAAAGAGTTGATTGGAGTGTGGAGAAATATGGTTAAGGCAGACAGCAGCAGGAGTCTATGTGATAAGGAAAGAACAGTAAGGACTGGGAAGTTCTCTGCTTTATCTTCAAAATCCGCAGTATCACACAGGGCCAGCTGCAAGTCTTTTGTATTCCTTGTTTCCAAGAGAGGGAAAACAGGGAGGTATTGTCCTGAAGCCCCCACCCCTCCTCAGGATGTTATGGAGCCAGGGTGGAGGATTTGGGTTTGTCTGCTTGCTACGCAGGACTAAATTGGGTTTCTCTGTGGTGAGAAGTATGGATTCTCCAGGTGTGGAAATGCAGGTCTGGCAGCATGGGCTAGGGACCAGTGCAGGAGGTGCAGGACGAAGCTGAGGCTGTGGGGCAGCCAGCACTCAGTGCTGGGGAGTGTCTGATCCCACCACCCCTGTGGGCAGGGGCTGCTCCCCAGCCCCATGAAGTTGCAGGATGCCCCAGCCATCTGCCCGTCCCTGTGCACTCCCAGCTGTGCCTGCCTGCTGAACTGGGCCAGCAGCTGGTTCTGTACAGAGCTTGTGGTGCTGGAAGAGCAGCCTGGGGGCATGGACAGGTGTGCTGCAATGGGGTGTCAAGACACTGTGGCTGGATGTGGGAACAGATGGCAGAGTGGGGCCTTGCAGGAGTTGGATAGACATACGGACTATGAAAGATATGAAAGGAGGGATGAGGAAAAGGTAAAGGGACAGGCAAGAAAAATGGCACTCAGACCCCAAGTGGGAATGAGTTAAGTGTTAAAGATGACAATATAGTACTGGCTTTTGCATTTATGTATTAGCTTTTTCCTATTATTAATCACAAAGATTTTGATATGGTACAATTTATATTTCCTTTTAACTGCTTTTTAGTATAGTATAAACTGTCAGTTTATGTATGCACCGTATAGTGTATATAAATAGTGGTGTAGCAAATATATGATATTATAGGCCTTAACTAAACACTGTGCGTTAGAATACCTCTACATAACAAAAATAAATGGTTTAAAGCAATCATGTTAACCCCCCTTCTCCACTGACTGAATTCTCCAAGTGATAAGATAACTTGTGACACAAACCAGAGCACTGGAGGACAATTAGAAAAAGTACCATGTTAAATTTAAGGAGGACATTATAAATCCTTATCAGAGGATGCAAACCCACAGGATGGAGACACAAGAAGGAATAAAATATATTAACTTGACACACAGGATGGCATGCAGATAAACCAGAGTACGAAGAAACCAAACAGAAAAATTCCCATAGCATCAAACAGTTGGCAAGAATGTGTGAATAATGTATGGACATTATGAATATGCATGTATCTCAATAATGTAAGACTATAAAGATAACACTATTGGTGACTATTGGCGTGTTCTTTGGCTGCTTGCCAGGAGCACCCCAGCGCTGGACTTTTGTCTCTTATTTTATTTCCCATTAAACTTTTTAAAAATCCTGAAGAGTTACTCTGTTTCTCACAAAAGTTTTATTGAGAACAATAAGAAAAATCACAAAGTAAAAGGGACAGCACTGGGAATGTGGCTGACTGCCAGAGGCTCATCCACAAGATGGTGGCTCCTCCTTTTATACCCCTGGTGTTACATCAGCTTGATGCATATTTATTTTGATTTTACATAGTCTTGGTCCATGGCACTCTCCTCAGTGCTGACGCAGTTTTGTCACTGTGGTCCTCAGGGCCATCAATGGATGAAGTTCTGCTCCTTTTAAGGTCATGCCCCAAAGGCTTGGCCAACAACAGTCTGTCCAATGTAATCCCACACCACAACACACAAAACCATCCCCGTGGAAACCAACCTTGCAACCAGGCCACCGCAACAACATCAACCACTCCACAACTGTGGATGCTAACTCTGAAACAGAGAGCTTGTGAAACTGCAGGCCATATAGCTTCTCAGTCTTGCCTGAGAAGCTAGCCTGGGAATTCATAAGGAGGATTCCAAACAATCATCAAAGAGAGAAAACAGCCTTGCAGGTGTTGTCTGTCTCTTTTTTTCTTTGCAGGAGAAAGTCAGGGGGTAGTGTGCACCACTGACCAATGATGGTAATGTAGTAGTTTACTAACCAATAAGAGTTTCCTTTCTGTACTTTCCATGTATCAGTCTATAAAACAGACCTGAAGTAATAAACTACAAGACATTCTCCTAACCGACTCCCAAGAGAGCCTGTCGCTCTTCTCGCCGTTCCTAATAGAGCGACACACAACACATGTCCCAACACTATCACAATGTGTAATCAACAATATAATCAATAATGTAATATCAATTCATATAATACCCAGCAAAAGTCAACTTCCATTAGCTTGTTTCTCACAGCACAGTTTTTACTACTCTTGATAGAAAAAGTGCAGAGAGCCCCAGGACAAAAGGGAGGGGTCAGCCATCACAACAGCCATTGGGAAGGAGTCAATGTGGTGTTTGTAAAAAATAATGGATTGTTAAGGGTATCAGGATGTCACCAAAACTACAAGAAAAACAAAACCCCTCTGTTATAGATACATAGTATAATTTTGGCTTTTTGCAAGTATTAAGATGAATGCTATATGTATAATGTTAAAATGGCTTTGCTGTAATAGTCGATAGAGTACGTTTGAACTGTCTGCTTGGTTAGGATAAAATTCAACGAACAGATGATGGGGACCCTGCTGATTATCAACACTCACTGTCTGTGGAAAGAAGGAACTAAGACCCAAATTAAAAGGTGATAAGAAGAGGATTGAAACCACAAGCCAAGAAACACACGTGCTCTAAAAAACATGGACCCAAGGAGTGGCCATGCTAAAAAGTTCCTGGAAAATGTAAACTAGTTAATAGGAAAGTTTGAATATGCATAAAGTCTATGAATATGCATCAAGTTGATGCAATAGAAATGGTATATAAAGGGTGTTTCCAAAACCACCAGGTGTGCTCTTGACAGAGTGCCAAGCACTCAGCCATTTTAACCCTTGGCTTTATTGTCTTTGTCTCCTATTGCCTTTTTTTTATTAAACCTTTTAAAATTTACCAGAACAGTGAACGTCATTTTTCACACCCTCCAACAACATTTTTAGTGTTAGAGAATCAAGGCATTACTTTATTGTGGCCAGGATATTGTTCTAGCTAGGATGCACAACAGAAATCACTTCATCCACACATAGCCCCAGTGTGCAGAGAAAATCATTCCATGACACATGAATGTTACCAGATTTTTTACAAACTTTATACAGTCAAAACCCATAGAAATTCATTGGTTCAATGTTCATTGGTTCTAAGTTAAGTAGTTCTTAGTATTTGGTTTCCTATTGGTTACAGATCTCTTTGCCTCTGATGCTAATTAGGTCCTCATCTCCTTTTTCAGACCAGGTATCTCCAATGCTGCCAGGGCTGTTTGGAGCTGATGGTCAGCTGATGGCCCTTGATGGCTGTTATTTTTTGTGTCTTCTTTGCTACTCACAAAGTTGAGATGTTAAACACATCGGGTCTCACCTGGTGGAACAATGCACTGGAAAAGAACTTCAGTTCCCTCACCCCCAGGGTGTAGGTTGGGCTTCATGATCTCAAAGTTTTTTTCCAGACTAGTTCATTCTGTGATTCTGGGAAAACTGACTGAAGTTATAAAAAAAATTTAAACTTGGTATATTTTCCAACACTGGGAGTGAACTGTTAGTCCTCAGCCTGTTCATCTGCAGACCACAAAGTGGGGAAAAAGTGGGGTTTTGAATATTTTGAATGTCAGTCACAATCAGGAAAGGGAAAGTGGAGAAAATGGGTTTACATTTAGGTGTAACCCCCACACTACGTTATCCCTACTGTGCCCCCAGTGAAGCAATTAAGTGAGAATTGTGCTTCTGAAGATAACAGAGTCTTTGCAAAAGACACTGGAAGTAGTACTGCCAAGAAAATTTTCAAATATACAAAAGATCAAGCCTGACTACTACAAGTACTTTCTGTCTTCTGAGAATACTGCCCTGCTGTCAAGCCCTGTGGAGCTGGACGAAGCTTGGTGAATTCAGCAGCATCCAGTAGAAAATCATCTGTTTGTTTTGGGGGTTTTTCAGTTGCTTTTCATCTTCATTCTAGAAAGGAATGTACCTTTGTGCAGGAACAGGGAAGAGTGAGTGTTGAACCAAATCAACTTCCAATAAATTGGGCCAATCTCCAAATAGTCCGAACTTTTCATCTTTTACATTGCTGAGTGCTGATTTCTACAACCTGTCTTAAAAGTAACACGTTTTAATCCAGCTTTCTTATTGTTTTATTTATAGATTTTTGATTCTTTTGTCCCTTGAAGTTGTGACACACACAAGAAAGTGAAGCAGCAGGTGCTGGAGGTGCTGACTTAAATGATAGTCATGTTCATGACACACAAACTTTGAAGAATTCAAGATTTTAGACAAGCTAAGGTCTTAATTAAAAATAAGCCTTGCTAAAGCTAATTAAAATAAATAGATGGGCCTTGCTAAAATTAAAGGTAGATAAAGAGGCCTTGCTAAAATTAGAGGTTAATCACTGGCTAATAACAAATTGTCAACTTTATGCTTGTTCAGCTGGGCTTATAATGAGAAACAAAGAATCTGGTAAGGAACTTCAAGAACATAAGAGAATTGCAAATCAGAAACCCATTGAAGACATGAAACTAGGAGCCCAGCCAAGGGTCCATTTGTCACTTTGCATTAAAAAGGTAGAAAGGTCAGAACGAGGAAGAGCCATATCCCTTCCTCCCTTTTGTGACCCCTACTCATAAAAAGACCACCGACCCATTTCAAGGAACAAACAAGCATGTTTAATTTCTTTTTCCTAATTAGCATAGGAAGCAGAGAGTGGGTGGCAACTGAGTTATGAATATGTATTTGCATTCAATACTTTTGTAAATAAAAAGCCTGTATTCACCTGTATTTGGGATCATGTGTATTAAGGGGTGACCCAACACACTGGGCCAGCACTGCTAATAAACATACACTCTGTAACCCTGAAATGGTTAAAGAGTCTTTGTCCATCTCAGCTGGATACTGATACTAGATCATATCCATATTTTGGTAAATCATTCAGAGATGGCTTAAAAGCAGTGCTGATCTGTGTGGTAGAAGAAGTGACCAACAAGCTGCACTCAAAGCACTCAGTGATTTCTTCTGCAGCTGTGAAAGCACTGGAAGTGTTGAAAATTGTAAAAAGTTAATTTTTTTTTTTTTAAACTTTAGTCAGTTTTGTTTACTTATGCGCCAGGGGAAGGGAACTGACGTTTCTTGTCAGGGGACTGGTCTACCAGGCAAGCTCTGATGAACTTAACATCTCAGCAGAATGGGAGTAGCACAGAAGATACACAAAAGATGACAACCATTCACAACCATGAACAAACATCAGCTCCAGATATCACCCCTTGCATGGTCAGAGACACCTGGTCTGGGAAAAGGGAGATAAGAACAAGAACACTATTAACATCTGAGATGAAAAAATCCTTATTCAATAGGAAACAAAATACTTAGAACTGCACAACTTGGGACCAATGAACATTGAACCAAAAAATTTCTACAGGTTTTGACTGTATAAAATATAGAATATATATTTTATATATAATATATATAATGTATAATATATATAATGAAAAATCCAGTAAAGAATTACGGGCATGGAATGATTTTCTCTGCACAACCCAAGCATTGTGTGGATGAAATTATTTCTGTTACACATCCTGGCCAGAACAACATCCT